>NC_142931.1:44276518-44281518 GCF_046866305.1 Octopus bimaculoides | reverse complement strand
TTTGTAGATGTGTGCAAAAAACAAGAGTAGGAGAAGAAATACCATCTTGACTGGGCTGCCAGTCAACAATCGCATGGACCAAGTTTGGCGTCAAAATATGTGATACTCTGCAATTCTGTGCAGATATATGCACATAATCAGACACGAACATTTATGTGCACATACCCAGAACACTTCATTTCACGTTGCTCCAGTCCACTCATCTTGTAAAAATGAGTAATCCTGCGATGGACCGGCGTCCCGTCCAGGAAGGAATATATATTCGCCAGAGAAACCAGGAAAGTGGACCTAGGCTCTTTACGGAACAATGTGGAATAACCATAACTCAAACACGAAAAATGCATAATGCAGGTATGTGTGTCTGTCTGTCTGTGTTTGTCATCCAGTGTGAGTGTATGTCTGTGTCTGTGTTTGTCTGCCAGTGTGTGTGTGTGTGTGTGTGTGTGTGCGTGCGTCCACATATTCTGTATGAATGTGCATTTGCATATACTTGTGTATTTACATTTATATTTTTAATTTTGGACGCGGTACGGGCTGATGCAATGGAGACAACAATCAGGATTTTCATATAAGTTGTCTCCTATGATCTATATATTTATGTATATTCATTTATCCTAAAATACTTGTATATCTTCGTGTATTTTCATCCAAGATGCGGTAGACTTGATAATTGCTAATAAGTTTTCTGTCGGCATGAAATCAATGGTAACCTTGTTATCCCACAAATTTCTCCACCAGTGCGATGCTGAGCACTAATTCTCACAGTTCAACATTAGCGTATATATGTGTATGTGTGTGTATGGATGTATGTGTGTATGAATGTATATATATGTATATATATATATATATATATGTGTGTGTGTGTGTGTGTGTGTGTGTGTGTGTGTATATATGTTTATATATATAAATATATACATATATATACTGTTGTGTCTGGGGAAAATCATTATCTTTTAGTGCCTTATAATTTTACCGGTGAGTGTCTTAAATTATAAGGCACTAAAAAAGAATGACTCTTCCTAGACACAACAGAATATGCTTAGCACATGAACTCACATAAAGAATATTGCAAACCAAACCCCAAAACGAAACGTGTGTGTGTGTGTGTGTGTGTGTGTGTGTGTGTGTGTGTGTGTGTGTGTGTGTCTGTCTGTCTGTCTGTATGTCTGTCTGTGTGTGCGTGTGTGTGCACGTATGTGAATATATTCCAATTTCTATGTATATTTAACGGATTTTTTTCTCTTGAGAGATAAACTTGCATGAAGACATATCTATCGGAGATTTTAGATTAATTTTTGTTATCACACAGTGAGTTTCATGTCTTTACTCTACCAATGAAAACACGATGTAGCTGTCAAGATGTAGATTAACAACTTATTTATCTAATTAACTGTCAGTTCTTAATTGGGAGTTAAATGTTTTAAGCGCTAATTGGCTTTGATAGAGGAATCACATAAGAAATAACATTTTTTTATGGTTGGGCATAAGAAATCAATTTACCAATTTATCATTATTTGTCCTCTTTATTCTTGATATTTATTTCATTAAGCGCCGTAAAGTTTGACCTCAGTTCTGACATATTAGCGAGCTAGATAACGTAAGGCATATAACGAAGCTGACTATCATCTGCATCATATCTATATCGTGTACTCATATGTAATCATTTATTTAGTTTGCACACATATTTACAGGAATTATTGCGGAAGATTTGATAAATAACAACAGATGGAATCTTTTTCTGCAGGAATCACTACAGACTTAGTGATAATATTGATTTCATGTTCACTAGACACAAAGGATCTATATTTATTTAACCCTTTCAATACGGGTTTTGTGAATGACTGATTTGCTGAAAGTATGTCGTGAAACGGAAGTTCTCGGTAAGCCGGGTTGATTAACACAATCATTAAATAAAGTACCTAAAGAAATAAGGAATATAGAGAAATGTGGAAGTTCTTGTCTTTTTTCAGCAGTATTATCAGCATGAGTGACATTAAATAGCTTGAACCAGGAATCAAAACTACGTAATAATTATGATCTGTCGGGTATTTATTTTTTGTTCTGATATTCCTGCCATTTTCACATCTAATTACAGTTATCTTCCAAAGTTCAGTGCATCATTGGACTTTTTACCTTCTTCCATGTTGCAAAACAATATGGGTTACAGTGTTCTTGCATTCAGATATTTTAGTGACATTTATATAAAGAACTGTCTTTATTGAATTACTGTGCTATGAGCAACTGAATTATACTTCGGAGCAACTGAATTATACAGGAGCATGATTCTTGCGAATTAAACTTGTTTCTAATAAGGCTTTCCCCACTCATAAACACATGTTCATCTCTAAGCTTTCCCAGCCATAAATATATTTCTCTTTAGTCTAATTAATGAATCTTTTGTAATATACTTAATTCTAATCGTTCAAGAACTCTGGTTTAATTTAAAACTCCCTATTATATTTTATGTTTGGACCTTTATCTTTATTTCTTAAATTAAACACTTCTTTTATCTTAAGAATCAAAATGTTCAAAGAATTTTATTTTAGTTTTTGATGTTGATAAAACTAGAAATTTTTAATAAACAGAACTTGAGTGAATAAATATAAGATTAAATTAAATCCCTTACAAAACTTCAATTAAAAATAATATTTGTTATCTAGACAATCTGCATTTCTATTCTTAAATTTAGATTCATGTTTGAATTTCAATTCCGGTTTGAATTTTTTTTTTTTTTTTCATTTGATTTGATTTTATGAAATTATATCAATTTCATAAATCTTGAACTGAAATTTTAAGCAGAAAAAAATGGTAACACAACTACGAAAATTGAGATGTAAAACATTTTCGGAATCGTTAGCAATACTCTAAACGTATTTTTCTTTTTTTCTTTTTTATAAGCAGGATTTTAAATTGCACTATATCTACAAGAACACTGAAAGAATTTTATCAATATTTAGCCATGAGCAATACTTTAAAGTATATTCAGTTAAAGAAAGATGTCATATTCGATAAAACAATTCAGAAATATATCAGCTACGAATAAAAAATCAGTTCCGAATTAAATGTGTACAAAATACACATGAGAAAATTGTTAACAGTAGCTTTCATTCAGATTTAACATTTTCGGTGAAGCACACGATTTAAATTTCTATTATAGAAACTTTGCAAAGGCAGAAATTCTGTGTTAATAAATCAGCAAAATTGGTTATAAGAACTTTTTAAGCTGAGAAGAGATTTTCTATCTCTTATTTTATAATCAATCTGTAGAATAGAAAGCTACTGATATCTTTATGTTGTTGAAACTATCAAACTTTATTGTCTTCCATTATTCGATTATCTATGCATTGCATTTTCCTTGCGTTGTGTATTATTCATTTAATGAATTATCACATATTTGATAATTGATTTTTAATATATCTTTGTATTTAACTCCAGTCGTAGGACTCATAAAATAATAAGCAGTAATAAACATAGTGTGATTCATCTGACTATGTATCTACTTCTACTTCCTATTCTCATAAAGTTTAGCCCTGTTTGTAATGTAAAGAAATGAATATATATTCACAACTGTTAAAACATTGGTGTAAATAAATATTTTATTGTACATAAATTTACTTTTCTACTCTGTTTTTAAAATTTCGTCGAAAGTAGCTTTACCTTTCTTCAATTCAGAGTTTAAAAGTACATACCAGCAAGACTTTGGAACTGGGGCAACAAACATCAAAGTATTCTAAATGCTTGGTTGAAAGTTCGTTTTGAGGCGAGTAACTTTAAACGAGAGACAAACACTGTCATTGAGATTGCGACTTGGTTTTGCTCTTCATTTCACTCTTCACTCACACCATTAATGATATATGTAACAGTATAAATGTCAAAAAATCACATTTTTAGCTTCCACTAAACCAATGAGACATTTGCTCTAAGTCAATATCTAATTTCATATGTAATGAAATCAACATCTTAACAGTTGTTTAGATATTCTCAAATATCTTATAATCATAAACTGAACTGAAATTTCAAAGAAATCCTATAAAATCCTGAACATAAAGACTGATATTCTTCACAATATCAACATAAACAACTGAAAAGCAAAATGTTGCATACGTGGATGAGACTATGATTGCTATTCACTATAGCAGTTTGGTAGTCGTAAATTGGTGTTTAGTTATTTATTTACTATCACCTTTGAGCCGTTTGCTGAACATGAATCTGAATGAAAATAGATTCATCGATGAACTGATTATATCTTCAATCACAAATACAGCAGTGTCCTCTCCAGACTTTCTAGTAATGTACCAATTCTACTTAAAACTACTCAGTACACCGACATATATTTCTATCCTCCTGAAAACTATACTGCTTCTCTCATATCCAAATAGTAAGCACTCTTGCCACCTTTTCCCTCTAGTTCGTTCTTCTCTTGAACACTTCTACGCTACATTTTCTCTGCAACCAGCGAGCTGAAATTCAAACGAAACACTAATCTTATTGATCTTGTATTGAATGTGCTAAAATTATCTTACCGTATAGCTGAACCTGAAGGGCTTATAGGTGCTGTTACTTCCCTTCCGTCTAATTTATAAAAGAGAGAATATTATATGCGATCAAACAATATTTATAGAGTAATATTTCAATGGGAAAACAAAGAGTTGATTCTAAACTATTATAGACTTCAACACATTACAATGTTTGGCATCCATTTTAAGATTACTCTTAGCTTTGGATAAAGTTTCTTATTTGATAGTACTTTGGATAAACAATAATTGTCAAAACTACTTACACATAATTTTAGTGGAACTAAATCAAATCATACGAGATACAAATAGTCTCGTTTCATGACTAGCTACCTAAATTTCAGATCAGTGGACATAATTTTAAAATGTTTCATTTAAGCAATATGCATTTGACAATGATAGGCTTAAAATTATTCAAGACAGAAAATCGACTGTATTAAAATGCTTCTTAGACATTTCGTTGATCAATAGTTTGTATTTGTATTC
>NC_142931.1:44209018-44274018 GCF_046866305.1 Octopus bimaculoides | reverse complement strand
AAAAATATTTATGAGTATGTTGATAGCACTCAAAACAGTGTTAGACTTCACAGGAGACATTTGTTTATAATGAAATACTTAACTTTAATATTTTTGTAATGTATTATTTGGTATAATTTATCAATTCTATGCTGCATTTAATTTCATTAACAATACACACTCATACATATATATGATTTGACGAAGAACAAGGCTGACTTTAACAAAAGAGTATAGTCTATGGAATCAATATTAATAAATGTCTGGCCCTCTGGAGAGTTCATAGTTATAATTTAAATATGGGAACATTGGAAATGGATGAAACTAAATGAATCACAGTAACTAATCTCGCACTTCTCTTTCTCAACTATATCCATTAACTATAGCATACAATGAAATTTTTTTATATATACATGTATATTCGCGCGCACACACACACATACACACATACATACACACATTAATATGTACGATTGCTTGATTGTGTTCACAATGTATTGTTGTTTGTATACATAAACATACAGACACTCCTTTAATAAGTACATATATATGTGCCACATATATATATGTACATATAAAAGTAGTGTTTGTATGTTTATGTATGCAAATAATAATAGATTGTAAATACAATCAAGCGCTCATAAACATTAATGTGTGTATGTATGTGTGTGTATGTGAATATAGATGTATATATAAAAAATGTACATATAATATATATCTATGGATATATATTTGCTATTAATATAAATATATACATATATATACCTATATGTATATATATACATACACACACAGATGTATATTTACGCATACTTACACACACAAACAAATATATGTATATATATGTATATATATATATATATATATATATATATATATATATATATATATATATATATATATATATATATATACATATATATATATATATACATATATATATATATATATGTATGTATATATATATGTATGTATGTATGTATGCATGTATGTATGTATGTATGCATGCATGCACATATGTAGTATTTTCACACACAAAATATTCGTGTGCGTACGCACTCGCATGTCTACATTCGTGTATGTAATGCACATGTGTGGATTTATGGATATGAAGATATACTTTGATTGTTTCCATCTCAAAATATGGATCGGAATTGGATGAACACTAAATAAAAATTAATCAATAAACAATCCTCAGGGACAAACCTTCACCTATACCTTAGTTTGCGCTGTTTTAAAATAGCTTAATATGATTAGAATATATTAATTCATAGTGCAACTCTTATTGCAGAGAAGTTAGGTAAGCTATTTTAAGGTGCGGACACTTAGGGTAGATATATAACTTATAACTTAAGGGCTAGACGTGTTTTATTAAATTTCTCTTTCTGTTGATTTCTTTCTGTTCTCTACTGTAGATAGGAATTTTACATAAGATCCTATTTCTTTAAATATTTATTTCACAGTTTCTCTAGACAGATTTATATTCGCACACAGCATACAGCAATGACTCCTAAATACTTTTTATTCACAGTGGTCAATGTACGAAAATGTAAAGCATATGTATATAAGTAATAATTATAATTAATGTGAGTTGAGAGGGTTATATTATCCGGGCGAGTAAAAACGTATATTAAATATATATGATATTATTTGAACCATTATATGTTTTAATAAATATCGTATATTTTAAACGAGGTACCCTCTGGCTCCGGTCATTGATATAAGAGAGATAATTAACCCCTCACAATACGTGGAAGGATTAAAAATTTGATTTCGAAAAGAAAGGGTACGAGGAAGAGAGAGCATAGTTTTCACATATATGTTGTTTTTATCTATTTTGAAGTGCTTATAATTCGTAGTTGGTGGTAATCCTATGTAGTACTATTTCATTCCTTTTAGGAATCTTCAGCCTGATTTAACCTGTAGCTTATTAATTACATATCTCATTAAAATAGAACATAAAATTTTATTAATCGGGAGTAAATTCATGGAATATTTTATTTTCCTTCATTGAACATGATAGTTTATCAGAATATTCTATTGATGAGCTTAGTTATATTTTGTATAAAATATATAACCATTTACAGAACTACAGTGTCCGCTAAGTTCAGACGAGTAAACACTACAGTTGATATGATAAAATCTCGGCTGCTTGTCAGGCTGTATGTCTATTGACTTACGGAAGGTAAAAAGATATACTGCTTTGACATGAATTATGAAGAAATGAAAAGATAGCTCTCAGCTTATTAAAATCATGTGCATATTTCTACGTACTATATCTTTATCGAAAGTTATCTTCTAGAGCTCTAATATACTGCTTGTTGTCAATTAAATTCAACATAGTTCAGTATATTATAACACTCAGTGGGGAATCAGTGAAGTAGCCTCCACGCGGTCGCTCGATTTGCTAGAAATAGAACGCGTTCACCCATATAATGTTTGCTAAGTCAAGACTGACATGGGACTGAACAACCAACATTTAGCAACAACAAAAGAATCGGGAAAGATTCCGCGATCATTATGAATGGATATAACTCCCCTGGCTATTTTTTACTATCATTAGTTGATGACCTTTCAAAATGTCCTCGATTCCATGTCTTTTTTTAATCCTGAAACAAAAACGGAATAATTCTCATTAATTACTTATTTCCATTTGTATATGAATAGAAGAATGTATCCAAATTGTGAAAAGCAACTAGCTTCTAGACGTCAATAATCTGACAAATAAATCGATGAATTCCCCGAAGCATTGTGACTTCTTGCAAAAGATTGTTATTTCTAAGTGTCTGCCACTATCTTCTGCCAGGAATCTACTGAATAAAATCTATTGTATTAGGTTCGTTTAGGCATTGTAAATTGATTAAAAGAAACCTTGTACAACAATTCTCAAAATTCCAAGCTTTATTTAAGGATTTTTTTTTTTTACTTTATCATATGGTAACCCTAAGGTTGTCAATCTCAATATTGGAAGTTTAGCGAAACATATGGATAAGATTTTCTTTAAATATTCAATATAGAGAAGCTAAAAGAAAGAAATAGCATTTAATATGTTGGTATAGTTAAACACAACAGGTTCCAGTGAAATTTTTGGGAAAATTAAAGAATTTTCAGTTTGAAGATATCCAGCAGTTTAGGAATGTATTTAGAACAACTGTGTTATTGCCCAACGCTGTCGTTCTTCCAGGTGATGTGGTGGAATAAGATACTGTGCTGGTGACTTTTGCACATGTTTTCTATTAGCCCTAAATAACAGAATGAGGTTTTAAGGAAGATATATAGGCGTAGTATATCATGCTTTTTTTCAAGACATTTGCTGTCCATAAGAAGGCTTCTGTACAGCAACGGTTGATTCTTGATTGTTGGCTCTTCTCGTTGTTGGTTTTAGCGTTCTTGTAAACTACCTCATGCAAATATTACTCTACCTTTATGTTATTCTTGTTGAGCAGCTGAGGAGATCTAAGTTCGATCAAAAACTGTTTGCTGATGAGTAAAAGAAATCTCATTACAATATATATTTTACAATAGTGCCGTATGGCTTGTTGCACTATATGATATTCTTCTACCTTGAGCGGTTGGAGTATTCGCTGTTTTTCTTCGGTAAGTATTTATCTGCGTAATGGCTGAGCTGCATGCATCGTTATAGTATCCATTGGCTTTGTGAAATGTAGTTTCATGTGAGAATAAAGGAGTTATCTTCTTGTGGATACTGCAGGGTAGCTTTCGAATGACGTAAGGCGAATGGATGCTGGAATTTGAATGGATATTTAATGTAGAAGTGTTTGTTTGTTTAAGCAACTTCGGAAGTTTACTTTCGTCAAGTTTTTCGACTTTCAGAGTAAATCCGTTGAAAGTTGTCTATTTTCTGAACGTGTCAGTTGTTTGTCTGCTTGTACTGTTCATTATCATAAGTTCTTTATTTTTTGCATAGGCCGTGGTTATATCCTTAAAAGATATCTGTGTATTTCAGAGTAGGAAAATAATTAGTAGCTCAGTTTTCTGCAACATTGTTATTCCTCGCTGTAATATCAAAATCTCCCGCTTCACCCTTCAAATCCAGCATGCATTCCAGGTGAGAAAGAGCAGCATTCTTTCGTACGTTATGATCTGAAAGTCGGCCTGTGTAATGTCAATGCGTTCTCTTCCAAAGTAGATAACTTTGGAGGGAAATTCTAGGCCAAGCGATGGGTAATAGCCAATGTTGTTTAATTTTATGAACCCACGGTTATTTTTCCTTCAGCGCCGTTAAACCACTGAATGGTGATCTTAAGAGTTCTTCCATGTGTTTGAATTTGTGAATTGTTTGATTATTTTGTTTATTCTAACCAGTACTACTTTACCACGTCTTAGTCGCTTTTTACTGGATTTATGGATCTACATTAGATGAATAATCGAGGTTGTTTTATGGTCCTTGAGACAGCTTGTGTTCGATCTTTCACTATAGATTGTGTTTCAGTGTCGATATCGTAATGTTTCTGTTGGCTTCTAACATTTTAGCATATTGCTGTGCAAAAGGTTATGTCTTTGTTTATCGTACGTTCTTAGGAAGTAGTTTATCGTGTATACTTCTTAGGAAGTAGTTTTGTTGTTTAACGTCCAGGTTTCCCTTGACCAAGTAGGCTATTATTAAAGCTATTCTACCATTGGCTATTATATCTTTATTCAGAGATAGTGTATATGTATGTCTACAATATGTAATATGTACCACCTTTTGAAGACAAGAAGGATATATACTTGAGGAGGAGTTAACTGCTCTTTCTAGCTGGTCAAGTGATTATATGGAATGAGTTCATATCCTAGATAGAATGCTAGTTTATCGTATCCAAGAATTTCTAGCGGTTATTTTTCACAGACTAATAAATTGAATTATTTAACAAGTTGGGAATCTTTTTACTACCAGAGGCAAATTGCAAGTTCATAAGTTCGCTCCCTCGTTTCTATTACAAATTCGTTGCAATATAACTTTTAATAAAACACTTTCTTGGTCTTAAGGCTTTAACAGTTTATATTAATTTTTGTTTTACATTTATGTTTTCAGATAACTTTTACTATAGATATTTTCAAATGTAAATGTGAGCGAAATTACACCTGCGCTGAAACAACTCAAACGATACGCTAGCAGACAACATCAGCTTTAACCCATGATCTGGCTATACAATTCGTCTTTTCTGTGTTATTTCTGAGTGTTTCACAAACGTTCTGTGTTGTTTGTATTGGCTTACTATTCGCCATACTTCTAAAAGCAAGCTACCTAAAATAAAACAAATAATTATCATCTAAAGAGTTATTTATGAATCATATATCATCTCTAAGTATACGATACTCGGTGTGATTGTGCGGTTCTTAAAACTACTTTTATTTGTTTTTATTTCCACTTAAGCACTTCCAGTTTACCAAGCCTTCAGTAGCATCTATCAAGTGTAATATGTAATGTAAACTATTTGTTCTGTTACAGTTAGTTTCCTGCTAGTATTTTGTCGATGAACCACTATTTAATATAAACAAAACCAAAGAAGGGCGGTGAGTTAGTGGAAACGATAAAGCCTACATTCAGCTTCGTGATATTTAGTTAAAACCTTTGAATATTTAGAAAGCGTACACTGTGGAGCCAAGTTGGTACCAGGCTTGGCAATTTGAATAATTTCCTATTCCTATTCTGTGAGTTTTAAACATGTCAGTCGAAGCCCTTTTTCAGAGTAAAATAAAAGCAAATATTATTCAGCTATTTTTGCTGATACAAACATACAAGCTCACAGTTCCTTTAGCGTATAGTTTTATTTGCTATTATGCGTCAATAAGATTAGGGTTTCATTTCCTCTCACTTGTGCGTCATTGAAAACTAATTAAGGAAAAAGATTAAACTTGAAAGCAACTGTATTTTCAATATTTCAATATATAAAGAAATTTATGTGCATATATATATGTATGTATATATATATATATACATACATATATATACATACATACATATATCTACATAAATATATATATATATATATATATATATATATATATATATGTATACATACATATATATATATATATATATATATATATATATATATATGCATACATACATACATATATATATATATATATATATATATATACATACATATATATATATATATATATATATATATATATATATATATATATATATATATACATATATATATACATACATACATATATATATACATATAGATATATATGCATACATACGTATATATATATATATATATATGCATACATACGTATATATATATATATATATATATATATATATATATATACATACATATATATACACATACATACATATATATATATATACATACATACATACACACATACATGTATATACATATATATACATACATATACATATATATATATATATATATATATATATATATATATATATATATATATATATACGTATATATATATATATATATATATATATATATATATATATATATATATATATATATATATATATATATATATATATATATATATATATGTATGTATATATATATTTATATATATGTAGGCAGTGATGTGGAAATTGTCTGCATTTTATATTTTTAATTTCGCGCATGTGCATTGTTTGTTTTATATTTTGTCGACTACACAGCTACACAGTATAGTAGGGTCAGTGGAGTACCGTCTGTGAGTAAAATAGCACCATGATGCAATTCACTCTGCCAGAAATTTGGAAACGACATGCTGTACTGATTGGCATTTGCACCGGTAGCTCCAATACGAACATTTCAGAGTGAATGGGTGTCAACCTGATGACATTGCAATCTAAGAACATATACTAAGAGTGATAAAAATCAAACGTTGACTCATTGGGTATAAAAGGCACCCAAATTTACCAGCCTGTCATTCGGTTCCCGAACGCAGCAAGCATGCCAAGACTGACACGAAATCAGAGGGAGCAAGCCATCGGACGTCTCCATGATGATCAACGTCCAGGGTCATTGCTAATGACTTGAACTGCAGCATTCGGACATCTGAGCGGCTGATAGAACGATGCAATGCGACAAGCAGCACGGATGATCGTCCACGCAGTCGCCGACCGGGGGTTACAACGGCACGTCAAGATTGCCACCCGAACCAACAGCACTTGCAGGACCAATTCCGGAGGGCAATGGAATCAGCTAGGCAGACCATAGGGACTCGCCACAGACTCATGTGTGCAGAAACAGTTCGCCGCCGGCTGAGATCTTTCAATCTAACTTGTTGACGTCCGGCTAGGGTCCCCATCCTCACGTATCGTCATCGACGGGCACGTCTGCAGTGAGCTCAAAAACGTCAGAACTGGCGATAATAGCAGTGGAGAAGAAGGGGCGATGGCTGTGTGGTGAAGAGAGACTCATGGGGAGGACAGAGCATCATGGAATGGGGCGGGATTGTACTCAACCAGAATCTTGGACTGATGGTCTTCCAAAACATCTGCCAAGGCCGGGGCAATGGAATAACCGCTGCTCGCTACATCGGCCAAATGCTGAGGCCTCACATTGTGTCATACTTTACCCGCCATTGGAATCAAGTGTTCCAACACGACAACGCATGTGCTCATACTACCAGGTTGACAACAGACTTCCTCCAACAGCACAACATCCAGACACTGCCATGGCCTGCTCTAAGTCTGGACTTTGAACCCCATAGAGCACATGTTGGACAAAATCCAAAGAAGGCTAAATGACACCCGTCCAAGGCCGACAACTGTGGCACAACTCACTGCAACTTTTAACAGTGTGGACTATCCCCATGGCCTTCATTAATCGTTTGGTACATTCAATGTACTGAAGATGCCTGGTGGTAATCAACGCTAAAGGTGGTCACAAGAGATATTGAGTTCACCTCCTTGTATCCAGGACACTCCGTAATCACGTAATACTGTGTGACGTCAAACATGTTTCAGGAAACGGCGTTTTATCATTAGGAAAGAACGGTTTCTTAATTGGATCTCTTCAATCAATGCTATGACAGTCTGTTAATAAACCAGTTCCTATTTAGTATGTGTGCGACGTTTCTTTTGTGGTTCACTATATATATATATAAGATTGACCAGTGACCGGTCTGTCAAAAGACCGGTCACTGGTCAAACTTATATACACAAGTACTATAATCTTTTTAGGATCTCGAAAACATTTTTAAAGAACCTTCTGATTCTTTTAATGTGCTAGTTTTCTGGTATTAAATTGATATTAATTAATATCGAATTTTTACCATATTATGTTAATTATATATATATATATATATATATATATATATATATATATATATATATATATACATATATATATATACATATATACATACATACATATATACATACATATATATATATATACACATATTATATATATATATATATATATATACACATATGTACATACATATATATATATACACATATATACATATACATATATGCACATACACATATATACACATATGTACATATATATATATATACACATATATACATATATATATATACATATATATACATATATATATACACATATATACACATATATGTATATATATATATATACATATGTGTGTATGTGTGTGTGAGAGAGAGAGAGAGAGAAAGAAAGAAAGAAAGAAAAAAAGAAAGAAAGAGAGAAAGATCTATAGATAAAGCATATGACTATTTGCTTATAAGTCGTGATTTCAAACCTCCTACTGGTATTTCGTTGTGCTGATTACTTTATTCTGCATAGTTTTTACGCTATACATCATGAAACAGGAGAAAAGCACTTGACATTTGTTGCCTTACTTCTCTCACATACACATGTGACTATATTTCTTTCTCTCTCTCTCTCTCTCTATCTCTCTCTCTCTCTCTCTCTCTCTCTCTCTCAAAATTGATCGTCTTGCTAAATCTATATTTGTAACAGAGATGCGCAGAGATGACAGAATCGGTGGAGCCTCGAACAAAAATTAGCATTTGGAATTTAGTTGCCTCCTTTAAGATCAAATTCTAACAGGATTAACTTTCCGCCGATCCTTCCAGTCCAGTCTTGATAAAATAGATACAAGTCGTCTACACGTATTGATTGATTTAATCTGCTATGCCCTTAAGATTTGTAGTCTTATACAAGTGTTAGAAATCCATATTTATTTAACTAATTCCACTCCTGAATATTGCGGATATAACGAGTTAAATTTATCTCCTTGAAATGAAAGGTGAAGTAGAATTTGAACTCAGAACCCATATGTATCCCTGGTTGCGTTTTCGCAACTCAAAACCTGCCCCAAACCTAATTATTTGGACATGAACTTGCCGGAAAGCATCTGACTGAGCATACGAAATGTTCAGTAGGTAGCTGACACCCGTAGCTAACAGTTGCATGATATCCTTCTCTTCCAGATTGTGAAAGCTTACCATAAGGTTTAATCTAACTACACTGAAATTTTAAAACAGTGTTTATCAGTTCAACTAATCAGCACAAACATCGAATCAATCATTTCGTTGTTGAATGCTGAAAATATTCCATTTTGTCCAGTTTGGTAACATCGTTAGTAATGGTAATGATGATAATATTATGATAGTGAAGATCCAATGGATAAGAATATAATAAATTCAGAGACTGATTAAAACTACATAACCTGAACAAGTTATGTGCCGGGTGCTTGATGCACTTTTTGGTACTGTAGATTATAAACATTCTTAAGTTTAGAATTTACTTCTGTTATTGTCTCCTCCTGTTCCTTGTGATGATGATGATCATCATCATCACCATCACTTAACGTCCAGCGTCAATGCATTTAAATTTGGGTCTGATGAATAGGGTTTACCAATTTCTGCACTTTAATATATTTAACTATAAGAATTAACTTTTTTTAAAGTTTTGCTACCAACAGAATACGAACGAGTCAATAAAGAGATTGTATGTGCTCAATCGACTTGATAGAAATCGCTGCTAATCTAACTCAAATCTCGACCCACTGTGTTAAAACAAGACGGACATATTAGATAATGCAGTGTTGCATATTCTTTCTCTGAATAAAAAGAATAATGAGTTGTCATGACTACATATCTTTAATCATAGGATTCCACGGTCATGGCCTAGAATTAAACAGCAACAACAGCAATCGAAATTCTTTTCCTTTCGTTCATCTTTTATGTTTATTTGAAATAATAAACTTGAAACAGACACTGGATGAAATGAGGCAGATTTTATTAACATATTCATTAAGGGATTAGTAATGAAGTTAATTTAAATTCCATGAACCTTTCTACTTCCTTATAAAAGAAACCAATATATTTTAACCGCGTTAATTAATAAAATTGATTTTTCTTTTCTATAGTAGAAACTAGTGCTAATATTCATACAGAAGACGAAATAGCATATCAGAGCATTTATGCATTTTTTAGATGTTTCCACTGAAGGGGAACTGCTACAACTGTGTATCAAAAATCAAATCAGTTTCCTCTTCTTAGAACCTTTCTTCTTACTCTATAGTATTTGACAAACAAGAAGTATCTATACTATTACTGGTTGGACTACAGTCGTACAGTATCGTTGATCTGAGGCCGTACTACAGTCGTACAGTATCGTTGATCTGAGGCCGTACTACAGTCGTACAGTATCGTTGATCTGAAGCCGTACTATATCGATAGACAAAGGCTGTGTTGGGGAATGGCCTTCAAGGGTTTTCGTTGATCATGTCGACCTCACTATATATTTCAGCTTGGTACTCGTTTTATCATTCCTTTTCTAATCTAGGCACCCGGAAAGGATGAAAGGCAAAGTCGACCTCGGCGGAATTTGAACTCAGAGCATAAAGACAGACGAAATACCGCTAAGCATTTCATCCGGCGTGCTAACGTTTCCGCCAGCTCGCCGCCTTCCGATAATGGTGGTGAACCGACAGAATTGCTAGCTCATCAGACAAAATGCTTATCGGTATTTTTCCAGGTTTTACGTCCCAGGTTCAAATGCTGCTGAAATCGATGCTTTCGGGGGCGATGAAATTCAGTGCCGGTCAAGAGCTAGAGTCAATGGTATCGACTCACCCTATCCCCTAAAACTGCTGCCCCAATTAGAATTCATTATTTCGATCAAACGGCTAACCTTAACTTTTGACGGGAGGAGACGCATCTCGATTCATCGTTTTGTGTGTGTGTGTGTGTGTGTGTGTGTGTGTGTGTGTGTGTGTGTGTGTGTGTGTGTGTGTGTGTGTCCTTCACTAACAAAACAGTGATCAACCTGCAGTTGCAGTAGAAGGCACTTATTCAGGGAGAATCCCGCAGTTCTTTTGATTAGGTTCGTTGTTCTAGTAGTACTTTAAAGGAATGAGCTGAGGGTGTCCACATGCCTTTCTCAGAGCCACAAATAATGAAGGGAGGATATTACTCTCTTTTCCCTATTTTAGGAAAAAATAGAGGTAAGGTGTTCACCTCTTTCTCAAGATCACTAATAAAATCGAAACTGTGTCAATAGCTCGACTTTGTCTCAAATGTTCGCCACTGACAAGAACAATAACCAGAGACCGTTTAAGTAACCACTCAACCTGCAAGAAATAACAAATAAATCTCCCTTAAACCTTTTGAGACACAAGGTGTTTCGGTATGTGTAGCCAAAAAGATCATTTTCTTTCTTTTTTTTTTTTCTATTGAGATTCATCTAACGAAAGGCGATCTCTGCTTAGCTATTACACTTCAAGATCAACCATTCACAACACTTGTTCCATCGGGCTGATGGATCGGCCTCAAAGTCCTTTTCAGCTTGTATCACTTGGACCGATCAAGAGGGTTAAATTACGCCCTACAATCTTAGAAAAGTGAAAATCATGTTAGATAATGCAATCCGAAGATAACCTTAAAATGACGGTATTATCACATCTGGAATGCCTTTAAGTAAAGATCTGCTCGATCAGGATTGCCTGGAGTTGAGCAGCACGAACAATATTGTTTCCGATACAACAAAGAGGCCTCTACATAGCTGTTATGTCTAGCAAGTTCAGCGACTAATTCTTTTTCATATTATTCCCTTTGTCTTTTAAGAAAATCAAAAGTAAAGGCGGGAATGTCACCACTGCTACGATTCCGCCTGTTTGTTTCTTTTTGGGGTTTTTTTCAGTACATTTTTTACCATAGCTTAGTTTAATCAATTTTCATTATTCATAAAGGCCCAGGCCTTGTATTAATAGCAGGAAATATTATTCATAAAGGTGAAGGTGTTGAGCTGGTAGATTCGTTAGCCCGCCGGAAAAAATTCTTAGCAGTATTTCGTCCGTCTTTCCGTTCTGTGTTCAAATTCCGCCGATGTTGAATTTACCTTTCATCCTTTCGGAGTCGATAAAATAAGAACACTGGGGGTCGATGTCATTGACTCACCTCTTCCGAAATTGCTGGCCTTGTGCTAAAATTTGAAACTATTATTCATAAGGCGGTGAACTGGTAGAATTGCTAGCATGGACAAAATGCTTAACGGCATATATTCTGGGTCTTTACGTTCTAATTTCAAATCCTGTCGAAGTCAACTTCACCTTCCATCCTTTCAGGGTCGATAAGATAAAGTACCAGTCTAGTACTGAGGTCGATGTAATCGATTGCCACCCTTCTCCTACAACTGCTGGAATTGTACCTATAGTAGAAACAATTATTATTATCATCGTCACCGTCGTTATTACTATCAATACCGTCACAATCGTCAGTCATTTTGCCTGGTATGCAAACGTTTCTGTCTTAGCTAATAACAATTCTTTCTGCTATAGACACAGGGCTAGAAATTTTGGAGGAGGTGGCTAGTCGATTACATCGACCCCTGCGCCTAGCTGATACTTTATTTCATCACAAAAAAAGATGAAAAACAAAGTTGACTTTGGTAGAAGTCAGAACGTAAAGAGAGACAAAACACCGCTAAGCCTTTTGGCTGGTGAGCTAACGATTCCACCAGCTCGAAACCTTAATAATAATCCTTTATAATTTTAAATGGAACCTATTGTATTTAACTATATAAACATATTAAATGCTATTTCTTTCTTTTAGTTTTTCTATATTGAATATTTAAAGAAAAGCTCACATATATGTTTTGCTAAACTGTGAGATTGACAGCCCTAGCGTTAGCATATGATAAAGTAAAAAAAAATGTAGCAAATTCATTTCCCTGTTATTCAAACAGTTTTGTTTACCACCAGATGGATATATTTTATTCTGCTTAACCCCAGAGAATGTGAATTCAGTGGAACGTTTTGTTTTTATATTTTACCTGATGAAACTTTACATGCAGTAAGCAGCCAAAACAACTGGTAATTTCTGGCAAAGATCACTATTCGGTTTCGATTTTCAGTTGAAATAATTTTATTATTTTCATCATTAATGCCCCAAGAAAAAGTTCCATTGTTCCATTTCCGCTCCAAAATAAATAAAGTTATAAAGCACTTTCTATTTGACCGCTAATGTTTTCATATCTTCATCTTTTTTTTTTTTTTCAGGATATAACTTCGATAACAAAAACGAGAATTAACGAAGAAAATTCGATTTTAAAATGATGCTGTCTACTTCTTATAGGAAAAACCGGTTCATTTTTTTAAGGTCTACCTTCATGGTTTCGACTTTAGTAATGTAAGTAACATTTTAAACAGTTTATTGCTTCTATATTTCTTTATGGAGACATTTTTTTTTATTATTATTACAGAAATCACATTAGAAATCAACCTGGATTCTATTGTAATATAACACTATATTGTTAGTGTCTTAAACTAATTAGCCTAAATCATAAAACTTGATTCATAGATTCACTATATATTACTAATTGCGCTCTTGACTAGTATTCTTAACAGTATGTGCTCATGGCGTTTGCCAATAATGTATGTGTGCTGTTATTGAATAGGCAAGAAACATTAAAATTTAGAAAAAGGTATAATTTATATTGTGAACATGTTAACTTTACCAAACTTAACAAACAAACGTTAGAAATAAATCTATTTAATCAACTGGATAATGAGCTCGACTGGTTGGGGTTAATCTACATTCTTCAATGTTTGACAATTTACCGGATAAGTTGCTTGAGTCATTGTCTCTCAAATAAACTTGGTTTAAAAGCCGTCGCCAGTAATCTTTCATTGATAAGTTCAACGACGAATTTAATCATAGTAGCTTAGATACTTTCTTTTCATTTATAAATAATATAAACGTTAAGGAAACTAACACGTGACTTATATTTGAAAACGATTATCACCATAACCAGTAGCTTTTTCAATGGGCTTCTTAGGCATCTAGTGGAAGTTGCCTCTTGTCTGATTATGACCATTTTAAACACCGGTAGCATTTCTTAAAAAGCAGCAACGTGGGAAGTTGTCGTGTGGACGAATTGAGTTGTAACTAATACAGTCTATGATAAACACGTGCCTTCATCGAATCAGAAAGCTGCCGACGTGCCGATATTTCCTCATCGCAGAGATGTGGGTTACCCCCGACTGCCGCTGCGACCACGAGCACTTTTGAACGGCCCATTTGTGGTTCAAAATACTTTATATGCGTGAAATTGGTTACTGTGAATGAGATATGCATTGAACTGCATCTACTGATCAAAGAGAAAAACTTAACCTCCCAGTGACCCAATATAGGTTGAGACAATCAAAATCTGATCGAGCCTCAGGTTTTACATGAGTGAGGGTTTTTTCCCAGTCTAATATTGTTACAAGAATTGAGGATTCAACGCTTTCAAAGTGATCTTATAGATCGCTTGTTCACTATCAATGTTTTTATGTACGACTCATTTTTGCTAGAGAAACGTTAATTGTATGTTCAATTCAAAGGTTCTTAGACACAAGTATGCATTCAAAGAAATAGGATTGTAACATAAAAATCTACCTCTTGTTGTCGCTCACTGGCAGTAGTTAAATTTAATTATATATATATATATATATATATATATATATATATATATATATATCAGTTTTAAATATAAAAAACTCATGTTACAGAATAGTACTCTGAAACAAATTTTGGGAATCATTGGCTGCTTTTATATGGCTTAGTCGGAGAAAGGACATGGCCCTGTTACACTTTTCGGGTCCTCAATGAGTGGGAGAAGAAAAGGAAATAATTTTCAGACATAAACCTTGCCAGAATGCTTGCAGAGACAGCTATATTAAAGTCACACAAGTAGCAGATGGGAGAGTTAAACCGAGCGATGAATTAAGTCAACGTTACAAGAAAAGGAACATTAACTCTGATGGGATTCCATAAAATTTCAACTAACTTTCTCTCACAAAGATTTGGTTGACCCGATGCTATGAAAAACAACATTTGTCAAATGTGCTGTTCAGTGAGATTGAATCCAAAACTACGCAGCGGTCAAGGGACTTTCTTAAACTTGCAGCTATGTTTACATCAGTATTGAAAAGATATGGCTTCAATCAAGAAATGAAACTGTGTCGCAATCTTTACTTAACGGGAAACTACATATCCCTTACTTTATGGTACATAATACTTCACCGGTGATTAAATATTAGTTTCTTTTCACCCATATTCTTGGGATAAGGAAATAAAGATCATGATGTTTTTGCCTTTACCAAGAGCATTATTAGCGGAATTAAAGTGAAACTGATTCAAGCAGGGATTGGAACCGCATTGTAGTTTCGGTTTATCTGGAGTTACTTTGATGGATAAATATTGAATTATTACATTGTCACAGGGCTACAAATTCTAGAGAGAAGAGTAGCTAATCGACTTCGTTACTTATTTTATAACAAAACTAATTATTCAATTTTCTGATTTAGTGGACCAGTTTCTGATTCACTGTATTGCTGATATACTGAAAGAGTTACAAGGGTATGTTTGTAACTAGTGCATCACAAATAATTAATATTTATTTTATTGATCCTCGAAAGGCAACAAAGCAACGGCAGCCACTGCGACATTTAAACTCAGGATTCTAAAGAGACGTAACTAAATATTGTAAGGCATTTAACCCAGCTCGCTTGTATTTCTGCTGCTCCATTATCCGCCCTTCTATCGATAAATATTGGTAGCCAATATTTATAATAGTCGCAGTCGTTTTGGTTATCTTGCAGAACAGAAAGGGAGGAGTGATTTCGTAGTAAAGAAGGCGTGTGTTTGTAGTAGGGAACATTCTGTTTTTATGTGGTTTTGTGGATGTTTTTGTATAAACCTGATTCTTATGAGTGGGTTACTGGCTTTTCCTCAGAGAACTGATATCAAAATCTGAAGTGATAAGTTTTGGAATGAATACCAAAAGCTCTGTCACAGATTTATCATCAGCCTTCCAGATTTGTATATTTACTTTTGCATTTGAAGTTTTATAGTATTTTATATTTTCCTTTTTATTATTGATATAACAGATTGAGTTAAAAGAAACTTTTAAGCGATGTATTAATAGGAAATCAATTTAAAAGTTATAAAAAGAAATAGATAGAATTGTCAATGGTTTTCTACAGGCACAGCTCAATATATTTATTCAAACTGCTACTTCTGTGATTTCTAATCGCCACCAACGCTACTAATACCACTTCCCTCAAAAACTACTTATTTATTTAACATTACCCTAAAAGTCGGATAACCTAAAATTTTCTGAAGCTCACTAGAACAAAGAATTCAATGTGCAGTTAACGCTAGACGAACTTATGTAATAAGACCTATGACCTCTGTTGACGTCATTGAGTCACCTCTGACTAAGAAGGAATACCCTATATATATATGGTTTTCTCTGTGAAATTACCTAAAAATAGTTACTGTCGACGTGAGAAAATTCACTTTAACGCTAACATTTTATTTACAATTTACCAAGTAGAAAAGTGAACATTGTATTTTTTTTTTTTTCAGTTTTAAGCCCTTATTTAACATAGCATGTTGTTCATCAGTCATAAACGCCCTGCAGTTTTGAAAGGAAGAAAATAGGAAATTGTGATATTCGTGTCATTTCCAAAGTCATTAATGGCGTAAATATGATAAACTTGTTTCAAGAAAGAAATTTTTTGCTTTTCAACAGTCATTTATTTCCTTTGTGTGTTATCGTGGATTTTTAGAGCTTAACAGCTGTTATTTTTTATATATAAATGCTAATTGACATCTGACTTATTTCTGAGTGCCAGCCATCTAAATGATTGCTTGTACCCTTCCTTTGCTGAACGCTATCAGCTCAATTAACTTTCGTTTGCAGTAATTCTTTCAAATATTTCTATACACCTCTGGAGCATATCGACAACACTGCACAGTTTATGAGAACGGTCAATTAGTTAAAGACAAACGATGTTTTGGTAAACAGTGGCATTTTAAAATCTGAGAACATTTAGAGAATTAGAGAATAATATATATTGCTGATTCTTCATGTTTTAATAAGGCTGCAAATATCTCAGGAGCACATAGTCGATAAAATCTATCCTGGCATATTCTGGTATTCGGAATATCGCTTCGACCCTGCAAAAGATGAAAACCCAAGACTACGAACTCAGTGCGTAGAAGCACGAAATTTGCTATGATAAGGCCTTTAGTCTAAGCATTTATGAACTTAATAATTAAAGGGTCGACTGTGTCTTTTATCCCTTCGGGGTCGATTAAGTTAGCACCAGTTGAACACTATTATCATCTACGATGCCACAAATATGTGGAATGTATATTTTACTATCTGTGTGAGCTCATGAAGTCAAAAACGAAGTTTAACATTCTGATAAATTATTCTATCAGTATTAGAAACGACAGGATTTTATATTGTAGTTTCGTTCGACAACGACTGAAAAATAACAAAGTTTACCTGGAGTTAATCAGTGAAGACTTCTGCGTGGATACCCAACCAGTTAGTTATAGTAAGTAAATTTCCCTCAATCACATCCTGATGTCACAAATTAGAACATATTACATAGGAAGATGTAGCCCTATTTATACAAACCGCTGATGCAATGCGTGTGTACGTATAGCATAGCAGAATGGTTAAGAATTTGTTTTGCAAACATTAGGTCACGGTTCCATTCCCATGGTGTGGTATCGTGCATAATTTTCTATGGCATCGGGTTGACTCATAACTTTTGAGTGAAAGTGGATAGACGGAAACTGTATAGAAGTCTGTCGGATGGATTTTTACCAGTAATTTAAAAAGTACAACCTTGTACTACAGTGAGTCACACTGATTTTGCCTGAGAATCACTTTATAAAGGCATACGTGTCTGTAGAATGCTCCGCCACTTACGCTTCCATTCAAGCGCAGATAATTCAACTAATTGAACACTTGAACTCTCACTGTGAAACGATGGAGATTCATCACGACTACTACATACTAGAAGTATCCATTAACGGGAAATCAACTTTGTTGACTTCAAGAGAAGGAGAGCAAGAATGATTGTCCATAAGGAAGGGAAACAGAACTTGAATTTCCGAACGGTTTAGACTAGGGCCGTAAACTCCTGATGGAGTCGTAGGTCGCTGTCACGGCATGCGACATCTTGGACGTTATCAAATTTGAGGGAGCCCATCCTTCTCTAGTTTTGACCACAGTCAATTTCTTCCACAGAGAGATTCAGATAGAAAGAAAAAGCGAGAAATAAACAGAATAATCGATCTCGGTATGTGAGTGGTACTTTACTTATCGATCTCAGAAGTATTAAGTCAAAGTTGATTTCGATGGCATTTTATCTCAGAGTGCAGAGGACCGAAACGAATGCCCCAAGACAATCTATGCTTTTACTCCTTACTCTTCAATACTTGGATTATTAAACTTAAAAGAAACGAAAAAAACAAAACAATAATTACGCTGGATTAGATCGAAGTGATACCAATTAGAATGTGATATACTTTCAAGCCGAAAAAATTTAACACCACCGATCTTTCAGACTAAAAGTGTGTAAGTCTTCTACATATTAGAGTTGAATTATTAGAAAAATAGTTATATTCTTATAAAAACAAAAAGAATCTCAACCCTTCCTTGAAAGAGTCAGAATAAAGGATTGTGTTTTAACTGTTTGATTTTATGAAGATGAACATCAAGAAATTTTCAGTTTTAATAAAAATAAGCTCTTACCCTATCTCTATCTATTCCCCTCTTCATATGTCTTCCTGTCTCTCTCCTTCTCTCTCTCTCTCTCTCTGCTCATCTCTCTCTCTTTCAGTCTGTCTGCCTCTCTCTCTTTGTGTGTGTTGGTATAAATGATTGTATGTGTATTTCTGTTTGCCTTTTGCCTTTAAGATACTTTAATAACGATGTACGTATATGCTTTTTTTTGCCTCATCCTTTACCTTTCGCAACATTCCTCTTATGAACACAAATTCTTTCTCTTTTCCTTCTCTCTCTCTCTCTCTCTCTCTCTCTCTCTCTCCCTTACATATTCTCCCACACTTACACAAATACACACTAAATACATAGACAAGACTCCTTTATCCAGACAAAAATCTTTCTAGTGGAAGCATGAATGCCCACTGTTGCTGCTGATTAAAAATAATCGTGGACAAGCAGCCATCACATAAGAATATAACGAATATCTTAAACGATATTCATTGACGTTGCAATCGGTATATATCTTGATCTTTTGCGAAGAAACCCCTATGATATTGATTTCGTGCAACATGTTTCTAGTGCAAAGTTGAAAAATCAGTTTTAAATACATTCTTCTTAGAACAACAGAATCCTGCAAGCTTTAAGTTTACTTATGTGTGCGTGTACATACTCACACACACACATATATACACACACAATTGCATATACAAATGCATGCATAAATCTTATTTCATTCGTCAAAGTTCCAACGATTTCGATTCCTTAAAAAAGTATTGCCTCTATCAAAACCAATCATTGCAAACGCTATCATAATGTCCCATTATTCAAAACTACAACAGCACAAACACACGTTACTCTTTCCCTACATCTACCATCTATCTATCTGTTTTCCTTTGGCGGGGTTGCTCCATCACATGAGGGTCAGCTATTTCTCTTCGCTTGATTCTCAACTCTACAAAGCAACTATCATATTTTACAGTTGTCTGAGAATGCTCATTTTTTTGGTCTCAGTTTAAATCAGTTCATATGTTTATGCCAAATGCCAAATTTGTGACAAGGTATTCTCTGCTTTCCCTGTGATATATATATATATATATATATATATATATATATATATATATATATATATATATATATATCATTGTGCGAATAACAAATCAATAAGATAATATACCAGCGAAAACATTTAACGGATTACAAATTTCATTGAGTATCTCATTGATAAAATAATCTTCATTTCGGTGAGTTTTGTTTCTTTTTACTTTATTCCACTTCGCGATATGTTGGTATATCACAGGCATTATTTGTATCTTTATATGTTCATAGTTATGCGTATTATTATCCGAACAAGTAATGTTTCATTCATTCATTCAAAGAACACTTTTTTTGTATATGTTGATATAGACTTATCTAATACTGATAAAGTTTAATGAATATTTAATAGCTATACCAGTATCTTCTCTCGAATGTATGTGTATGTGTGTATGTGTCTATGCATTGAGAAAGAAAGAAAAAGAGCGTAAGGGAGCTAAGCTGACATTAGGTTATTCTTCTTTAGATATATTTGCTTATATATAACGTAGATATTTCAGAAATGCATCCGTACACACATGCAGTATTCAAATATATATACGAGTATACCTGTGTGTGTGTGTGTGTGTGTGTGTGTGTGTGTGTGTGTGTGTGCACTCTTATGCTTGTTTCAGTCATTGGACGGCAGCAATGCAGAAGTAACACCTTGTACAGTTAGTTAGGAGAAAATGACTCCAGTACTTGTACTATCATTCCATTTTGCTGAACCGCTAGCTTATGGGGTCGTACACAAACACGCGCACACACACATGCAAATATATATATATATATATATATATATATATATACATTTACAATACACACTTAACCAAGCTTCCAAACAATTTCCGTGCAACAAATTCACGCACAAAGCATCAGTTGGCCCGAGACTATAGTAAATAACATTTACCCGTGATGTAACCCTGTGAGAATGAACCTAAAATTACGTGGTTGCAAAGTGAATTTTCTTAACTACATACTAAGGTGTTTTTAATGATTTTAGCCAGGTTGTATCCACTCCCACTGCTTATTTCGATTGTTGTTCTTAACGTTGACAAGAAAATAACAACAATCATCAAAAGATAGTTTCCTTCCATGTAATTGGTACCTAAGCAACTCTTTATATGAATTTTGCGTAGGTTTTCTCCCATAACTTCCACTAATTTATAAATTACAAACCATAAAGAAATAACAGCAACTACATATACAAACAATACAAATGACTACTTTAAATTTAACCGTTTTCCAATATATTTTTTCGATACCATTACAAAAACAGAAGCAAAGTCCAAACAATAACATTTTTGCCGAAATGGCGCCAAATTCAAATTTAAAGAAATTGCTAATGCCAATTAGTAATTATCTCAATAACATCATTGAAAACAAAAATATTGATGACTATGTAAAGTATTTTATAGCTGCAGGATATACAAGATGTAACCAACTTCATTTGTTAAGAAATTCAATATTTACCACATAAAAATATCATGACACCTCTCCTCTGAACCATGGACGAAATAAGTAAACTAACTGTATTTCCGATATATATATATATATATATATATATATATATATATATATATATATATATATATATATCGGAAATATGTATGTATGCATGTATATACGTACGTATGTATGTATGCATGTATGTAAGCATGTATGTGTGTATATGTGTGTGTGTAGATAGATAGATAGATACATACATACATACACACGCACACGTACACACACACACATATATGTTGAGGTTTGTAATTGGAAATTAACGTAATATATGTGCGTATACGTGTGTGTATGTGTGTGCGTGTGCTTATACACACACACACACACACACACACACACACACACACACACACACACACACATATATATATATATATATATATATATATATATATATATATATATATATATCCTTTGGATAAAGGCGATAACTGAAGAGGATCTGGCTCTCTTCTGTATATCTTTTCTTTTGTCCTGTTTGTTTGTGCTTAGTTGTATTTGTATTATGCGCTTTTTGAACGCACACACACACACACACACACACACACACACATATATATATATATTAACTATTCATATATATATATATATAGAAAGAATTGGTAATAAAATGGTAACGTAAAGGAGGTACAGTCACCGGAAGTAGAAGAATCCGTGTCTTTACAACTGTTTCGGATAATCGTTAATGGATATTAAAAACAAGTACATTATGCAATGAAGACTAATATTGAATTAATATTTTAGATGTAACAACTAGCAAGGATTTTTATAGACTCTGTGCAACAAATCACAATATCTTCACCAGAAGACACGAGCAAATGGATTAGCAGAGAAAGAGAGAGGGGAGAGGGAGAGTATTGTTTATAAATACATATAATTTCAATAAAAATAGAATGATAGAAATTAGAGGAGGGGTTATTGTGATATGTATAATGATAGGGAAGGACGAGAAGAGGAAAGGTGGAGTAGGTGAGTGTGAATCAGCTGTAAGAAGCCAGCTATCGACACTAGAAGTAAACATTGGCTATTAGATTAAGAGTGATAAAGAGGCTAGGCAGGCAAGATAAAAGGAAACTCGATAGCTATAAATATTAAGAGTGAGAAAGATCAGGTTGGGTCGGCTATTTCCAAAAGAAGTGCATAAATCATAGTAGACCGGGGATGGGTAAGAAGAAAAAAGAAATTGCAAAACGCTAACAGGATAAGGATGTCAGCCGCGTCGAGTGTAAAAATCGGTTATACGAAAGGGAGAAAAGTGAGGCAGGAGAAAGGCGACGCACTAGTAACAGAGAGAGAAAATTAGAAAAACACCAGTGGAATGTGCAGACGATGAGAATATCTCTAAGTGTAGCGAAATATAACTAACGATGGTTAAGGAAGAAGTGTAATAAAGTCAAGGGCTTAAAGAAGAGAATAAAAAGACTGAACTAGTTCGGTCAGAACTTAATGATTTATACTAATAAGAAAAAAGAATGTAATAATGATGAGGACATGCGGTAATTACGTCAGAGAAGCGATTAAGGAGGAAATCTTCATTCGCACTTATTATTCCAAGGGACTCATGGCATATAAATTACAGGCACGGTATGACCAAGAGATGTAGTAAAGAATACTCTCAGCTTTGAGGTGGTGGGTATAAGTTGCCAGGGAATTAGGTTGCTCTAAGCCTCTCTTATCGCAGGGTACTCGCGATAAACTATTTGTCGCGTCAAGATCGATATTATTATTGTTAGTTTGTTGTTGTTGTTATTATTATTCATATGGGGTACATGTAAGATTATTGTTGTCATAATGGTATTCTCACTACGCATGCAATTGCTATTATTACAAATGTTTATGCTACCTTCTCTAGTAGAAGTATTATCCACAGTGTTTGTGTTATTAATGCTAATAGTACACTTCACATTCTCCGTTATACTTTCTAGTTTCGTTTTTGGCTTTATTAGGAAATTTTTCTCGGAAATGCCACAAGGAGAGCTCGGTTTACTAGGGAACATGATTGTTGAAAATATCCACGTTAGTAGAGAAGGTAGACATCCTAATGGAAATAATTATGACGACACTTTAAAACAGATCTAAGGTGATTGTATTGCATATTAATATGATGTACGGATTCATAAGGTTTATGACAGGAATAATATAAACCTGAGTTTAATATTAGAGTGACTGCTAAAAAGTTAATTATTTTAATGCTATTTTCGAAAAGAGATTGAAAGGCTATAATTTTCATTAAATTTATGGAGTGCTTTCCGAGGTCATTGCATAATATAAATCGTTTTAGCAACCAGTCACCGATTATCCGAAACAACTGTAAAGATGAGATTTAATTACATTGTATCTTTTGTATACACAACATATAAATACATTCCTTACGCCGGTTATTATTTAGCCGTCTCTTCTGCTTTTCTCTCTTCGTACATGTGTTTGTGTGTGTGTGTGTGTGTGTGTGTGTGTGTGTGCGTGTGTGTGTGTGCGCGTGTGTGTGTGTGTGTGTGCATGTGTGTGTGTGTTTGTGTGTGTACGTATGTGTGTGTGAAGGAAAAATTTTAGATACGCATGGATGATGACATATAAGAAGTGAAGATTTTAGAGCAATATATATATATATATATATATATATATATATATATATATATATATATATATATTGCGTTTGAAGCATCCAGACAACCAGACATCCAATACATTTGGCAGGCCATGAAGGAAAGACTGAAATAACTAGTAGAGTATGAGAAGAACCAAAAGCCTATATAAACGAAACTAAGCGCCTGCTCTATCTAACAAAAAAAAAGCACAAATTTTACATTGCTTTAATATCTCCAGGGACTGCCTTAACTCTCGAAATGAAATCTTTACGAGAGGTTCACTTGCGGACAAATCCATTCTGATCACTTGGAGAGCTCAACTTCTGGATCATACACCATCTTAGAGAGCCGCTCTGCTATAAATGAAATCCTTCCACAAGAAGGATACCATCAAGTTTTTTCCCTTGCTCTTTCATTTTCTGTTTCTTATAATTCACTTTAACTTTCTAATGTTTCTAACTTTTTGAGCATAACTATATGAATATATGACCATAACTATATGAATATATGACCATGATCTAACGTCTCTACTCCCACACCTGCCTCTAGCATGAGGCTAACAGATATCCAAAATTATGTTGATTCGTATATTTAGATATACAGACAGGCTTTTTCATGAACTTGTTATCTTATACGTAGACAATATACGCACCTATCACTAATTTAAATTTGTGAAACAACTTATATAATGTTGACCTGAATACACGTCACACATCACTATTGACATAACGGGAAAGTATCTAGGACAGTAAATTCCAGAATTACGGTCCCTGAACCACACATGTTGACACGTAAGCAACATATATTTTCTCATGTCTTTTTTTCCGGATTATACTGAGGAACCATTTTTGCTTACAGACAGGTTTGTAAAATGGTTCGACTTTTAGATGCAGAAGTTTGGTAGTGTACATAAATTTCTGGCAGCTCCTGTCAGAGATGTACCTCATTCTAGGACGTCAAAATATTTGCTTGCTTCCCAGAGAAGCTGTGTCTCTGGAGCTTATGCAGGTTGTAGCAGTACCGTTGGAGAGGCTGCAGTTTCACGTTTTTCAATAAAGATGATGAACTACTTTTCTAAAATTTCCTAAGCTTCTTCATCATGCAATTCACAGCAGCAGTGGCATAATCACCAAATCAACATGACAAAAGTCATACAGTATCGTGCAGAAAAAGAGTAAAAAATTATCCTACACCTATAGCTTAACTTTGCCATGCACAACCAACTACAAATCGTCATTAAAAAAATACTGTACAATCTATAGTTGGAAATGATCTTAAAAACTATGTACTACCAGATTCAATAAGAACTGCAGCTCTTAGTTGAGCTATTAAACAATTGGAAAATCCACCAAAATGAATCACTCTTGTTGTCTTCAGATAAAAGAAAACGTTTTAACAATGATCAAGCAATTGGTAACATTTAACTCAGGAGGAATAATTTTCTATGATATTTTGGTGGAACAGCTAATACATTTTTGATCAATTTAATTAGCTCGTTCGTTCACTCAAGTAGATTGCTATTGCAGTGGTCTCATCTGGATTTGCTGTAGTTCAGTTCGCATGATGTACATATTGCAAGTCTGCTAGTTCTACTATTAACGTTAGTTCCATGTGTAATACTAATAACGAACACTTGTAGGCAGAGGTTCTAAAGCAAACCAAGCTGACATTATACGGAGAGAACATAATGTTACTCAGACTTGCATTCATTTGAAGCTCTCTATTGCACCTGACAAAATCCCCAAAGTAACACTGACATCATGAATGCTGCCACAGTTTTGTTCTCTTCTGATTGTAGGTAAACTCAGGCAGTCATTCCGAATGTTATATCATCTGATGAGTTGAGAGCATGCTTTAAAGAATTTTATCCACGAAGAAAGGAAAAAAGCTTAATCTTTCTACCGACGTGAAAGTTTCATTTAATAGCGATGTCTACATCCACATAAGCCTATCTAAAAGAAATTTAATGTTTAAGGTTCCAAATATAATTCTGGTACATAATTTAATGACCTATAATAAATGGAAAGTCGAAACTGGGGAGCGTTGTGCGCTGAAATGCCTCCGTGGTATTTAGTTCTGTCCCTTCACGTTTCTGAGTTTAAATCCCACCGAGATTGACGTTGAATATCATGTATCTTGCTTAGATAAAATAATAGATGTATCGAAGTCGATTCAGTCGACTGTAGTCCCTTTTTATTAATATATAACCTTGTATCAACGTTAAAAAAAAAGAATACAGATATTTCTTGAACGGCTTCGTTTGTTTTTTTACTCTTCACATTTTACAAAATTCAATAAATGGCTCATCAACAAACCTCAGAGAAATATATACAATGTGCATGATTTCCAGTATACCCATCATACTGTCTAAAAGCAATAATATCTAACAGCCTTGTAGCCAATTGATCAAAGTGTCACCATTTGAAGACATCGCCAAAGCACCGGTCTCCAAGTTATCATAGGACGTTAACCCAACACTGCAAGACAATAGAAATTCTCGTCATTTATACAGTACTCCTTCCCCTTGTTTCTAACTACTGTTCGGTATCTTTTCACATCGCTGTGAACTAATTAAGATGTATATAAATGACCCCTAAATAACAACAAAGTGTTGTTGATAAAATACGAACAGCTGAAATTTTACATAAGTAGAAACTCTATCGTTTTGATTGGTCACTAGGCTAATAGTGTTTAAACTTCTGCATATATCAAACAGGACCATTAAGGTGCAGAGTTATGATATAGCGATATAAACTTGATATTATGTTGTTCTGAGAACTAATCTTGTCGGAGCGAAATGAATCTGTCATCGCTTCAAATTATCAAAATATCAGTCATTCTTCAAAGTTTTTAATTTATAATCGTTGTAGTACTTAACTCTAACTTTCGACAGACCATTAGTATTGTAACGATAATAAACATTAAGTGTTAGATGCCACATACAACTCATTACAGACATTAATATATGTCAGTTATATATGCTGTTTAAGCTGTGGAGTAACACAATCGTTAGAGCCCTCGGGCAAAATGCTTTGCAGTATTTAGTTTCTACGTTCTTATTTCAAATCCCGCAGCAGTAAACTTTGCCTTTTTATTCTTCTATAGTTAGGAAAATTAAGTACAAATTAAGAATTGAGATCGACTTCATATAATATACTTTCCTTAAAAATGAGTGGACTTGTACCAATTCTAAATTTCGATTACATGCCTTCTTGGTTTTCTTATAATTCTGTTAAAGTTACGTTGTGTTGTAAGGGACAAAAATAGGGAAAAGGATATGTTCTGTCAAAATGGGAAAACATTGTGCGTGAGAGATGTCAACATTTAAGGATGGGTCGTAAAGAATTCAGCTGAAGCCAATTAGAAATTTGTTATCTTATTTGCTTTTAATACCAATTAATTATTCTTTAACTAGAAGTCTTTCTTCTCTCACTTTTCCGTCGCGTCATATTGCAGAAGCTGTTACAAAATTTCAGTTCCTATTGATTGAGCTTATGTCAGCAGAACGTGGCGCGTATATACTAGAACATCCTGCTACCTTTGCCTAGGTCCAAAAGGAAAAGAAAGATCTGAATTCATAATTGAGATAAAGAATTACATAATGCACTCATTACTTACAGCGACAATGAGTTGAAATTTATCTAATACACTATAACCATTAGTTCACAGGCTCGCTGGTTCTTCTTTATCTGCCTCTTCTATGGGCTTCTCTGAATTTGCTTGGCTTCTCCGAATTAGCTACCTGCACAACTGCTTGCTCCACCCATGTCCTCCCTATACCCGTTTTTTCTTCTCTCGTCACCTCTGCTCTTCCATGATTCGGAATTCCTACACTAAAGTTTCCCTAATGGTTTCTTTCTTGAAAGCTTGAACCATCTGAAAGTTCACTTAGCCCACGATTTTTTTTTAATTTTGTAGACGTCACGTAACAAGTGTTTAAAACTGATCATTTACCTCATCAGTTTCACTAGTCTGTAGGGCTGGTAAATTTCATGTGTAAATGTTAAAAACGAACACGTCTATTAACTGGTAAATGGGCCGATCCATAAAGGTTATCTTCATCACAGACAATAACCAGGAACATTAACAGTATGTGAACTGTCGACCTTTCCTCTAATTCTGATCAGTTTTCAGCCCAACTACTGTAACTCTGCAGGAGTTAGTTAAAGGTGATGATTTTGTACCATGTATTTATTCATCTAACTATACAGGCTCTCACTGAATTATTTTGTTTTATTTTATGTCCCTGCAATTCAATCGATGTTTAGCACCTCTGATATAATAACCTTCACCAGTAAATAAGATTATCGTTATTTTTTGGTTCTTTAACAAAGCATAAATATTAGTAACTGCCACTAATTTATAATTCACAATTACTATAATCATGCTATTATTTGTTTTCCTATGAAAACAACATAGCAATTAAATTTATATTATTTAAAATTCCGTTTTATGTTCGTTTATTTATTTATTTTGTACAGTGTTTGTTTGATTGTTCATTTTCAGATTCTAATGATTGATTGATTTTTTTTTTCTTCTTTTTGCCTAAATGAGAGGCCTCGCATTTCTAGGGGGAAGGCAATAAGAAGCTATGATAGGTTTGCCTTCCCCAAGAGCAATGACAGCCTACACCATATAAAGAGAAATGAAATGATTTGAACCGGGAATCGAAGATCAGAGATTCGTCTTTTGGTGAGGTTGTGGGGCAACCTGTTTACTTTACATCATTCTATAATTAAAGAAAAATACTTTTTAGTAACTGTTTATTTCTGCTAATTTTCATAGCATTTTTCTTTCAAAAAGCTCGTCATTTCTCAATTTAAGATAGATATTGTGGATAGTTATGCATTTCTCAAAGATATTAGCAATTTACGTGGAGTGAAATATATTTAAGCAGAATTCAAAACCAGGTCGCGAGCGTTGGACAAAATGCTTTGTTGTATTTTATAATGGCTCTTTAACTTATGAGTTAAAATACCACCGAGATAAACTTTTCGAGGTCGATAAAATAAAGTATCAGTCACGTGCGGGAGACGATTTCATCGACTAACTCCTTTCTCTAATTTTCTTGTCTATGTTAGAAATTATTAATATCGTACTCACAGTTCTTACAAATGCTTAATCACTGCTCACACAGCTGCTTGTGTTGATCTAATGCGTTTTGAAGTCGACATGTAGACTAAGTATTAATAACAGTAGATTCTTTTTTATATTTCACATCCGAAATGTTACTTTTACTCTATTGACATTATCTAGCTTCCGCACGAGAACTTCAGTTAGGATTCACAGTTGTTTGTATATGTACATTTTTATTTTTGCTTAAATACATCTTTCACTCTTATTTTATTCGTTTTTACCCTCGGTTTAAAGTGTAATGATCTCAAGTCTATGTCTCTGTACATGTTTGTTTATCTCTAGTTTTACGTGCATCTGTATAATGTCAGAATTTCTCTTTTTTTTAAGCTATCTTTAGCGAACTTTTACATCACTTCACCACCTCCGCTATCATCAGAGCAAAAGAAAAAAATGTTATACTATTGAAAAGTTTACGAGCATCTCCTCACATGCCACGTTTAAATCTGAATGGTCATATAACAAGGTTCTCTTTCTTCTTGAAAATTAACCACTTATTCTTCATGACTATCATCCCACTTCGACATGCTGACCAATATTAGTGACAGTAGTTCATGTAAATCGTTTTAACAGGAAATGAAGACATTCTTCATTGTGTATGAATTTTAGTTGGCGTTGAAATGGTCGAATACATAAGTTCTTTGACTTCTAGTTCTCACTTCGCTATTTCATATCCATCGCAAGCCTATTGACATGTTTCTGAAGCAAAACACTTAAAATTCTCCGCATTAATTCATCTTGTTTAAAATTGGTCTCAAATCTTCTGTAATTATTGCCTAAGATAAACTTACATTCTGTTCTGTGGTGATGGTGACGGTGATGTATATTGTATTCACCTGGTGTAGTTCATTTTGAAGCTAAATGCTCTTGGAGACATTAGATCATTTCTATTAATGTACTACAAGATATATCTCTAGATTGTATTGGTTCAAACTGTATTGCATATAAAATCTGTTGTGTATATAAAGACAGTGTTTACATTTGCCGATATACATGCGTGCGCGCGCGCATGTAAATGTATGTGTGTGCATGCATGCGTGTGTGTGTATGTTTGTGTGTGTGTATGTCTGTGTGTGTGTATGCCTGTGTGTGTGTGCGTGCATGTGTGTGCGTCTGTATTGCTGACTAAAATCTATACAGCGTAGTTTATTAGTGATTTATAAGATCATTTGTGCGTATAAGTGTGTGCCCATGTCTGAATGTGAGTGTGTTGTAAAAAAAATCAGTCAGATCGTATTCTATCCAACCTAACTTAATATCAAAGAGTTTTAGAAATAAAACCACCACATTAAATAAATTTGGATTTATGATCGATATTTTCTAAAATTCGTCTGTCTTTCTTTTTAATTCCTCTATCTGGAGAGAAGCAACAACATCCATACTCTATTTCTTCCTTCCTCCCGATAGGGAGATATAGGTACTGAAGGTCGATGTGATTAACTTTTATATTTGAATTGTTTTGATTGGTGGTAGTGAAATAGCGGCCATGTAAATAATCCAAGTGTTCTGAGTAGAAGGATTGAGCAGTTTTTAATTCGATGCATGAAAGATAAGACAAGCTAGGAAGGACGGAAAAGAGAAAATATGTACAAAGAAAAGATTTCTTTGGGGTTTATTCACCGGAATATGGACAACGTCCGTGACGTTTTCGTGTAGGAACTTCAAGATTGGTGAAGTAAATTTATGGAGAAGCCACAATTCATGAATTGCAGATATTTGAAGTAGCGTATCAAGATATCGAATTATTCTTAGATAGGGAAGCCGGTCCAAATGCTTGCTATAGGCACTAAAGGATCATGTTAAACTGGGCGATAAATCAAATCTGCAGATCAAGAATTTAGGCTGAGGGCGGTAAACAGTAACTAGAATCAAGAAAGAATAGATTGTTTCGTATCCATACAAGAGACAGACAGCAAGAACAATGATATGCCACTGGTTGCAAAACTATCAGGGTGTTTCTTTCTCTGTATTCCATAATTGTTATTGTGAATGTATTATCTCATTCATGCGGATAGTATCCTAACCCTGGTGTATGGCATATCTGTTCAGTGTAAAAACATTATCATTTATATAAATTTGAAATATCGTATTCTGAAGAAGTAACCGCGGTCTTATGGGATGTAGTCTTGGTTATGTTATGTGAGAGATTATTAAAATTTGATGGACATAGCATAACAATGTCAATAAAGTGTATAAAAAAAAGAGATGCTTCTTAAAAGAAAAGTAAAGTTGATAACCACGATTTTTTTGTGTTTTATAGCAGAACTCTTGGTTTTTCTGTTTATTTTTAGTTTCTTCGGTTTTAATGTTTAGATTTGGAATCTTTATATTCTATATTTCCATAATTTGCTTATAATACAGTGCTATTGATTTTCCTTCAGAATTTCAATATGAATGGAACAAAATTCCACAACGGCAATACTGTAATACCTTCTAATAATTATTTATGCACTTTCATACTTACTGGAAATATGAAATATTGTGATCTTTTCATTCCAAAAGGTATTATTGGTGCAAGTGAGGAGATAAAGTTTTTCAAGCGAGCACTAAATTTGCATAAAACTTGCACCAAATTTTGTATTTGGTTGACGATTACTCTTTACATTGAAGACGACATAAAACCTAAAATATTTGTTATACCAAAGTATATTCCATCCCTTTTGACGAAATTTTAAAGTATAACCCGGGTTTCATTATATGTTTCAAACATATACTTTTGGTATACTAAATTAGTTACCTTGCCTGATGCACTGGAAGTAAAGAAAATTATTAATAGTCGATAAAGTAACGCCAATATGGGATATCAACCTCATTGTTCTGTATGTTAAGCTGTATTTTCTATGTATCTACAACTTTCTGTCTCTCAGCAGATCAGCAAGGTTAAGCTGATCTTCACGTTGGCTAACGAGCCATAAACTGGCTACGCCGATATCTATGCGGTTTTTTTTTCTTTTTCAAGAACTTGGCATATGCCCACATGAATCATTCTTCAGAATACATATATATATAGGAAACATATAAATTGTATTTCGGTATATTTAGTATTTTTACTTTTCATTCTATGTTTTACTGTAAAAAGAACCAGATTTATCTTTTACTACATAATTATCGTATACTTAGAAGTGTTGATTACTGCAAACCCGTATGTTAAAATTATTGTTTAATAAGACTGGCGAAGAAAATAACGGAAGTTATATAAATACCAAGTTAGTAATTTGTTTCAGCTTTTATTTGTTTGAAATTGTTCTTTCTTTTTTTTTAAAAGATTGAATGATAGATTCAAAAATATTTTGCATAATTCTAAATATTATATATCCACTCCCACTACTACTTCGATCCAGTTTCTCTCTCTCTCTTTCTCTCTCTCTCTCTCTCTTTCTCTCTCTCTCTCTCTCTCTCTCTCTTTCTCTCTCTCTCTCTTTCTGTCTCACGCCCGCGCGCGCGCACACACACTACCTACCTATATTAATAAGACTTCCAAAAAAGCAACATCTGCTGATGGCCTACTTTTCTTCGTGACCTACAAATGGTATCCGCCTTTAGAAAATCATGTTGAAATCAATGTTGCACTTCATATTAGCACACAAACATGTAATACTCTAATAACAGTTGATTCTACATAAGGCTCAGTTACACATAAGTGACGTATGGCTCTGTCACATTGTTCATTTTCTTATAACACTGACATTCTAAGGAAGCAGTCATGAGGCGGAGGTTCGATGTGTTAGAAATAGCAACCAAATCTCTCTTAAAACCAACCCTACCGTCTTAAAGTAGGAATTGCACACTGAATAATGTAGTCAGAAAATATGTAAAAAAAAAAAAACTGATGGTCACCGCTAATGTTTTTAAATCATTCGTTTGATTGATCATGAATTGACCTGGGAAAAAAAACAACAACAACAACAATTGGCATCCAAGATTGCATTGGGAAGTCAGCCAATTTCTGATCAATAGATCCTCACTCAATGAAAAGCATCAATTCTAGTTCATTGTTGAGCTGTCTCCATTCTCTACCATAACTACTCCGATGACAGACTGCTCTTCATAATTTTCAAATATAACCATCTGTTTCACCTACCTTTTTGTTTCTCATCTCTCAAATTGTCTATCTCTCCCTAAATCCCGCATGAAGCTTATTGTAGATTTCTTCATTTCCATGATAACTATTTTATAGAACCGAAAAAGATAATGGCCTTATTTTATTTTAAACAACAAGTAATCAACTTTGAACTTACTGATGATATTCATCAGTAAAAATAATTGTTCCGACAGATAAAGTATGTTTTGTTGTTACTGTTTTTTTTTTTAAATTTAAACCATAAATATTATAATTCGACCTAAAATTCTATCATTCATCCATTTGCAGTATGAAGTACATTTTGTTAGTTATTAATCATCATCATCAGAATTTTGAAATTAATTCATTTGAATTATTTGTTACTTACCCCCATATGTTTATGCATTTTTTTTCTCTTGCAGGTTCGTCGCTATAGTATTTTTATAACTGCTCAGAACAAATGCAGATCGTTGATTATTTAGATAGAATATGAAATACAAATTGATTGGATCCATAGTAGCTTTCACTTTTCTCTCAAATCTAAAAATGGGGCTCTAAAGATGTACCCAAATTTTATAATGTTTAATAATTATTTGAAAATGCGCCTTCTTTAGGTATTTTGATATATTCATTCAATATGTCTGATTCTGACAATAGAGTTATACTCAATGTCGGGGGCATTCGCCACGAGACATACAAAGCGACACTTAAAAAAATCCCTGCCACTCGCTTGTCACGTCTTACAGAAGCTTTAGCTAACTATGATCCTGTACTTAATGAATACTTTTTCGATAGGCATCCTGGTGTCTTCGCCCAAATCCTCAATTATTACCGTACTGGAAAACTACATTATCCAACTGACGTATGTGGACCCTTGTTTGAAGAGGAATTGGAATTTTGGGGGCTCGACTCGAATCAAGTCGAGCCCTGCTGTTGGATGACCTATACACAGCATAGAGACACACAAGACGTACTTACTATTTTAGACCGTTTAGACCTGGATACAGATAAACCTACAGAGGAGGACATAATGAAGAAATTCGGATTGGAGGACAGGTATAAGGCTGGAGATCTCAATTGTTGGCAAAGAGTTCAACCCAAGATTTGGGCTCTCTTTGACGAGCCCTATTCTTCTACACCTGCAAAGGTAAGAGTGAATCATTATTTCTCATGATTTCAATTTACTACTTAATATTCCAGTATTGCTATAAAATTAATAATCAATGTAAACAGCATTTGCCTTAAAAATCGCCTTATATTCTTGAGGATTAAATTTGATATGAAAACTGTGATAATATTCGTTAAAAAGTACTGGATAAGTTAAATACATTATTAATCATCATTTTAATCTTAAAAAAAGAAAAAAAAACTACGTTTATCTTTTGTCGAACATGTTTCAACAAATTTCAAATGGATTCACACATAATATCGTACTATATCTAAATTCTAAATTACGTTTTTTTACATTTCTCGCTAACAGTTTATAGTAAAATAAAATACAATCATATTTAGCAGCGGACATTAAATATATCATTTTCCAGTAATGAATAAATTGTTAATCAGCTAAATTTAAATATATATGTAAAACGAATAAATTCTTTATTGCAGTATATCACTTGAATAATATTTTTTTTTTTTGTCCGGTTTAAAACTCCTTACATTAAGATGGCATGTTTTATGGGATATGTTTTACAGCCTAGTAAACTTGAGGGCAGTCTTTTGTGCATTGTACATATAATATGGCAAACAAAAGGTAATAAGGTGGCCCGATTGAAAGTGAAAGAAAGTCATTACTTGTGAATGTGCGTATGTGCACAGTCAGTATAACTCTCTCTCTCTCTCTCTCTCTCTCTCTCTCTCTCTCTCTCTCTCTCTCTCTCTCTCTCTCTCTCTCTCTCTCTGCTCGCTCACATACCTGAATGCGTGCTCATTGTTGTAGACAAAAGTTGATTTGATAGATTTTTTCCTACATATGGTCAACTGTAAAAATGTTCAGGTTAATTATCAAAAATAAAAACGTTAAACATTACAATAATTCGACTAAATTTTATGTCTAGTGTCTTTATTTTCTATTTTTGACGATGTTTACCAATCATTCTCGATTATATGTTTGCCTTTCCTTTTGAAATAGATTCAATTTGATTCCCTTTGTCCGCCATATTATATGTACAGAGTTCGAAAGATCGACAACTTGAGAGTTATTATCACTTACATAAATACTAAACTTACTTAAACCAATATTTTTTTTGAAATTACTTATTTTAAATGTAGCTATATGCTTAAATATCTTAGATTAATCTGTATTTTACAAGATTTCACAGTAACTGCCCAGAAAAATTCGAAACATGACGTACAATAAAAATACATTATTTGGCATCCATTTACTCTACATCGAGTAAAACATCTTTTACACACACACACACACACACACATACACACACACACGCACACATGTATGTACTTAGAGATTTATATGTATATATGCGTGTATGTGTGTATGTGTGCCAATAGGAAAATATATACACACAAATGTATACGTGTGTATATAAAGGCATTTATATATATATATATATATATATATAAATATATATCCTTTTAGGTTCGTTCATGCGAAACGTTTTTGAATATGCATATAAGAGCTCCTATTTTATTATGCCAGCTACAGCCTAATGATATCAACTGGCAATAGCAGGTTTATAGGGCTGTATAATGTAGGATAAGTATAGTAAAAATTATAATAATAGTAATCCATGGATGGAATTTATATATATATATATATATATATATATATATATATATATATATATATGTATGTGTGTGTGTGTGTGTGTGTGTGTGTGGCTGTGTGTGTGTGTGTGTGTGTGTGTGTGTGTGTGTGTGTGTGTGTGTGTGTGTGTCATCTAGTCAGGGATCCAAGACCTCCTTCGGGAAATTGTAGTAGGCGGCTGTGATCACTTTAACCGTTTCAGGCACCGTGACTGGGCCAACAAATCTGTCCCCAATGATACCAGCCTACATGATTCCTCCACGCTGTTGTTGACGTCGTAAATGCTGGTGATGCTCATCTCCAAAACAGACCCAACCATTTGCCCAACCACCAGGTTCGCCAAGGTTTGCCCTGGTTTTGTCAGTGAACAGAACGCAACTCGTGTCTAACGTCATGTACTTTTAGGCCCATTGAAGCTTCAAACTTCTGTGAGGAGGCAGTTTCATGGGGTACTTGCACAGAAGCCATGGTCCCAAAAATGCGATTCCGAGTGGTTTTCGGTACATGAGGAAGTCCGGGGGCGATGAAAATGGCTTTGCTTGTTTGTCCAGGTTTCTCACGTAACTTGCGGCCACAATCGGATCGTTTCTTCCTTGGCGCTCATGTGGCTAAATAATTCATTATGTCAATAAATGTTATAATATTATTATGGTTTTCTGTTAAATATATACTCAATGTATGCTTAATATGTATCATCACCCTTCAATTTCTGAAAAAAATGTCAAGATGGACTATTTTCATTCAAAAGCTATTAGCGTGATTCACCCAAACACTGAAGAAACTGAAATGAAAAAGAAAGGACGTTACATAGAATAATGAAAATATAACAATGGTGTTGCCATAGTAAGCAAACCAGCTGGGAAAAGTTTTATCAAAATCGATTCGTAGAAAACCTGGAAATCCTAGACTTCGCTCCTAACCTATTAGCGTGGTTGCGTGTGTGTGTGTGTGTGTGTGTGTGTGTGTGTGTGTGTGTGTGTGTGTGGTGAGAAATGGGTAAGATAGATAGATAGATAGATAGATAGATAGATAGATAGATAGACGCTCATGCATACACATAGATACACGTACACAAACATATGTGCGTGTGTAAGCACACAGAGGTACACACAGCCATACATCCACATTTAAACTCATACACAGCTGTACCTCCAACTATACACTCTCACAGTTACATACATGTGTGTGTGTGTGTGTGTGTGTGTGTGTGTGTGTGTGTGTGTGTGTGTGAGCATATTAATGCGTATATAGCAAGAAAGATAATAGAAAAAAATTAAGAATAACCCTCTCACAATCATCTAACTTTAGATGTGTATGTCCTACCACTACCATATGTGTATATATGTTCGTTTCCATGTAACCTTATATACATGTATATATACGTATATACCTTCTTATCTACTCGTAGATGTACATATATGCATATCCATACATAGATATGCATGTATATTCTTTTTAAGGGTATACACGGTAAATTTTCATAAGTGCACCTACACACTGTTCACTAAAAAAAAGAAAAACCTTGGATATTTTTGTGTAGAATCAAGTACCCTGACCGCCTAATGTGCCGCAATCCCCTTATTTTTGGTCGGAAAAATATGGAGTGGAAAATCAGAACCCCTCACCATCCCGGAATCACTGGAATTTTTTTTTTTTTTTAATGACTTACAGTGACTGCCTAATATGCCACGAAACACTTTTTGTCCAGAAAACGGAGGTTGGGGTGAGGAGGAAAACTTGGAAATTTCACAGCCACCCCAACATTTTACAGAAATGCGTTTTTCGAAAGTGTGGATTATATAAATTCAAACAACTTTGAAAAGAAGTGAAAATGCTAAAGTTATAGAAATTAGTAGTAACAACAGGAACGTATCCTCTGGAGAAATTTTGTGTTTGTGTGAAGCAAGTAAAAGAATAATAAAACAAAATATCTTTTTCATACCTCTTAAAATCACTGGGAAAATTAATTCCAGATTGCAGAATAGATTCAAATGATATCGTGTGTTTCAGATTTTAAAAAATTCATTTTTCCCTTTGCAAGTTTTCCCGCCCGAAACTCTAATCGAGATTTAGAGAATCAGTTTTTCAAAGAATAACTATATCTTAAATGTTGTGTGAGAAAAGAAATTTATTCTAATTGGAAAATATTGTATCTTTTAAACACATCCTTAATTTACATACTATATCTTGTGTGCTTAAGGAAAAGAAACATTTATTTTCTCTTCTACAGTACTAAACATTTGTTTGTGTGCGTGAGAGAGAGAGAGAGAGATGAAAAACATCTCATTAGTATCATTTAAGATAGTTTGTATTTCATTTATGTTTGCCCTCGCTTTCATACAAGGCCCTTCCTTTCTTACTATATCCATAGTCTCTCATCTCTCTCTCTCTCTCTCTCTCTCTCTCTCTCTCTCTCTCTCTCTCTCTCTCTCTCTCTCCCCACGCAAAAATGAAACGCATCACCCGATAAGTGCAGGCACCTGCGCTTATCAAAATTTACCTAATCGCTTACAAAACCTTCTTTTCAAATTTTAAGCCCCAAAAATTAGGGGTTTCCTTATACACGATAAAATACGGTATGTATATATATATATAGTTCAAATTTACAGAAAACAAAAGACAGGCGAAGGAACAACGAGCAACTGTATTAGTAAAATCTTGAGAAGAACGGAAAAGTCTTTGACGTTTCAAGCCTACGCTCTTCGTCAGAAAGGATTGAGAGGGAAATAAATGGAGAGAGAATAGAAAAAAATAGAGAAAAAATGTGTAGAGATTAATGGTTCAATATGATGAAATTACATTAAAGATATATATATATATACACATTATATCCTTAACCCTTTAGTATTGAAATTTTTCTGTCAAGTATAATGCTTATTTATTCACATTGTGACTAGCACCAATGCCGGTGGCACGTAAAAAGCACCCACTACACTCTTGGAGTGGTTGGCGTTAGGAAGGGCATTCAGCTGTAGAAACCTTACCAGATCAGACTGGAGTCTGGTGCAGCCTCCTGGCTTGCCTGTCCTCAATAAAACCATCCAACCCATGCCAGCGTGGAAAGCGGGCGTTAAACGATGATGATGATGATGATGATGATTGCTATACTTATATTTATTTTGTTTATACATATATATCCCCTTACAAATGAATATACTTATGGAAAAATGTATTCACTTTGTGCATCTATCTGAATGTATAGATAACATCATACAGTTAGTTGTATCCATTTGTCTACAATAATATAATATAAATACAAATAGTTATACTAGAAACAGAATAGAAAGCTGAATAGTTATCTATAGAGACAGAATCTCCTCAATTGTAACCTTTTCAAAATACAGTTTAAATTTTTAATAGAACTATAATACCATGAACACCAAAATCACTAATTCAATGTTAGTCTAATCTATATTGTGTGATCAACTGATTTATCTACTAACATTCTTTTGTGAACACCTAAAATGCAACAAAAACCAACTTTCTATACAAATAATATCATGACTTGAATTTGACACTTCTTTTTACATGCTTACTTCCACACCTGAGTGACCTAAATAATAACAAAGTCTCGCATCAAACCAAAATAAATCTCCTCACCATAGCTTTCTGAAAAGCCACACTCTACAAACACGTACTTTCCTTCTACCCTCCTCTTTCCCACCTTCCTACACAACTACTTCATGATTCCACCAACACCACACCTAATCATCATTCAACCTAACACCATCTACCTAAAAAAAATGTAACAACTTGCCAATGACTATATAAAGCCAAAAAGAAGCCAAGTAAAGCACAGTGCAATGAAGGTGAGCAATCCAAAAGTACAAATTCACTATAAAGGTTAACAGATATATATGGAGAAAAAGAGATACATACACATATGTATGTATATATATACACACGTATGTGTGTGTGTCTGTCTGCACACTCTTTTACTCCTTAATTGCTGTAGGGCATCTAGCTGTAGAAACCATACCAAAGCTGACACTGGAACTTGATGCAGCCCTGCAGCTCACCAGATCCTGCTAAACCATCCAACCCATGCCAACATGGAAAGTGGACATTAAATAATGATGATGGTAGTATATGTGTATGTGTGAGTGTGTGTGTGTATATACACACTGATCTTCTAAACAGTTTCTGTTTTAACAGTTCTATTCACAAGGCATCGATTGGCCCAAGATTATAGTGAAAAAATACTTATCTAGGTGTAGCACAGTAGAACTCAAAACTAACCTCTTCACTGCAGTAATGAATAGAAGTAAAACTTATTTTTAATTGCACCTTTATAAAAATGATGTATGCTTCATGACTTGAAAGCCAAAGCCATAATCTGCTATGACAAATTTATAAAGTCAATAAAGGGAAAGAGACTGGCAGCAAGAAATTCAGCAGCACTAGATCAGAATACAGCTTTGGTGTGTAGGTAAATTTTATCGACCATTGATCATCAATCTCTACACATGGTGAAACTGGTGGGCATCCATCACAGAAATTCTATCAAGAATGATACAAATGTCTGTAGAAAGTGCATAGCTCATTGTAAAGACATTGAGACAGAAATCTGAAACTAATTCCCCCTAATAGGTAAATTGCTTGAGAAATTTAAGGTAATTTTTTTATATGAAAATACATGTAATAGAATAATTGTGACAAATATAGTAAAGAACAAATGTCTAGAAACATATATGTGCATGCGCGTGTGTGTGTGTGTGTGTGTGTGTAAATATGCACACATGGATATGTGTGAGTGTGTGTGTGTATATATATATATATATATATATATATATATATATATATATGTGTGTATATCATCATTGATAATGTCCGTTTTCCATGCTGGCATGGGTTGAACGGTTTGACTGAGGTGTGGAGAGCCAGCAGCTGCACCAGGCTCTAATCTGATCTGGCAATGCTTCTACAGATGGATGCCCTTCCTAATGCCAACCACTCTGAGAGTGTAGTTGGTGCTTTTTACATGCTACCGGCACAGGAGCCAGTCAGCGGGGACTGGTATTGACCACGTTCAGATTGTACTTTCACATGCCATCGGCATGGGAGCCAGCTAGGGGGCACTGGCATCAGCCACATTCGGATGGTGCCTTTTACATGCCACCAGCATGGGTGACAGTTAGGGGTCATTGGCCACAGCTACAATATTGGTTTTAGTTGACTCAACAGGTCTTCTCAAGCATATCATATTGCCCAATGCATCATGAATACTCTTAACTGGGCTGGACATGCATGGCTGTGATCCCACTTTAGTTGCCAGGTTTCTCCTGTCATTACCTCAGCGAGGTCCAATGTTCAAAAGTCATGCTTCACCACCTCATCCCATGTCTTCCTGGGTTTACTTCTTCCACAGGTTCTTTCCACAGTTAGGGAGTGGCACTTCCTCACACAGCTGTCCTCATCCATACACAACACATGATTATACCAACGCAGTCGTCACTCTTTCACACCACATTTGATGCTTCTTATGCCCAAAATATATATTGTTCTTAAAAAACTTAAATCCAGAGAAGAAGCACATTCAATGAAGAAGAGCAGTCTATGTTATTTACTGGGGAAGGCCAGCTTACTTTGGGTTTCCCATCCATAAAGTGTTTAATTTTATGGTGTATCATCAGACTCCAAAGCCTGTTGAACTAAGACCTCTTTAAAATATAGAAGGGAAAAGCCTCGTTACAAATGTAAACGAGGAGAGGGAGATAACCCCCTTGTTTAGGTCTTAGGCCAACAGGTCTTGGGGTCTGAAGATACACCATAAAGTTAAACCCTTTATGGACAGGAAACCCAGGGCAACCCCATAAACCGGTCTTCCGCAGTAAAACATATATATATAAGATAGAGAGGAAGAGGTAGATGAGAGAAGATATATATATATATGTATCTATATATATATATATATATATATATATATATATATATATGTATGTATGCATGTATGTACAAATATATATATGTGTGTATATATACATATATATATATATATATATATATATATATGGAGAGAGAGAGATGAGAAAGTGACTACCTTATATGTGTGGTTGCTCTGTGTGTGTGTTGTAGAGAACAGGAAGACAAAAGATGTTATGAGTTTGGAGATATTTCTTGCTATTGCTATACTACTTCTTCCACTATACTTGCTTTAGGCTCACTGTGCAACATAGAAACATTCTTTCTAAGGGTGAATGACAGGAAAAAACACAATGAAGTGCCTGACAAAATTCCCATAAGCTTTATTATGTTCTAGAAATATTGATGATTAACTTTGAGAATTTTACTCTCCCAAATAAACTATAACGATACAAGTAATGCACTGAGGTCAGTTCAATCAATAATTCAGCTATTTCTTACTTCTACAAATATGGTATTTTTTAGAAAAACTATAGTAGAATTATTCAAATATCATTTCAAATTTTATGGTTTTGTTAAAAATATTCTATAACCAACATTTGTTTAATTTCTAATTAAGCAAAGGAAATTTTAAAGAATTAATTATTAGAAAAGTCATGAATATGTTTGTTAACCAACAGCTATGCTATATAGTTGGGAAATAAATATTACATTGTATAGAGGAGGAACACGTAAAATTTCACTTGTTTCAGTTATTAGACTGTAGCCATACAGGAGCACCACTACATATATAGACCATAAAATAATATTAAAATATCAGAACTATAGCCGTCTACAAATGAAACTTATTCATTGATTGTTAATAAAAACATAAAGGTAAAGCGGTTTTGAATAGATGATATGTTTCAAGGAAGGCATGTTCACAACTTGATGAAATATAGCTATTTCCCATACATTGCAGAGCTTATGCCCTTTGGGGGAAGGCATCAACCTCACAGCTTAAAAATTCCCAATAACTGTTGTGTTGTTCATTAGTTCTAACCAGCTATGCTTGAATAGACATATGGTATTAAAAGGCTTAATCTTTTCGATACCAATCTGGTTTTATGATATAAAACTGCCTGTTTTACAATGGTTATATTGAAGTTAAGACCTTCTTTCGTAATATCTTATGCAATTTTGCTATGTTCCAAACAAGGAAAATGAAAATGTTAATTATTTTACTTAATTCCTTTAAATTCTTGATTACGTTCAAAATTAATTGAAACATGTAGAGAATGTTTTTTCATAAGAGGCAAGTTCATTAACAGATTAACTGCTTGAAGGAATTCCCAAATTGGTTTTTAATTCTACCTATTTCATCTTTATTGTGAGACAAGCTGCCTTAAAATTTAGGGCTTACTTAGCAACTGGACCACAAGTTATGGCGAGGGTATAGCTGATATGGGTAGTGCTTATTGTATCAATTCCAGAAAGAAGAAAGGTAAAGTTGACTCCAGTGGGATTTGAATTAAAATACAGGTAAAAGAAAATAACACGAGGCATTTCATCTGCCAAATCTTTTATTTCTGCTTATTTAGCACTACTGTAATACTAATTACTCACATTGACACAAGAAGCTCAATTCTGGGGGATGGGATGTAGTTAAGTAAATTGACCTCTGCATTTAACAGGTACTTATTTTATCAACCCCACAATTCTTTTCTACTCTAGGCACAAGGCCCAAAATTTTGGGGGATGGGGCCAGTCGATTAGATCGACCCGAGTATGCAACTGGTACATTTCAGTAAGAGGTAGAGTCAAACCAATAAAGAGTTGAATTAAGAATATTAAAGGGACATAATTAAATACAAGATGCTCTGCTAATTCTTATGATCCACTACCCTCAACATTATTTTAATATTGGTTTAAATTTTGGAACAAGGCCAGCAGTTTCAGGGGAGAGTGCTAGTCAATTATATCAACCCCAGTGCTTAACTGGTACTTATTTTATTGACCCCAAAAGGATGAAAGACAAAGTTGACCTCAGTGGAATTTGAACTCAGAACATAAAGATGGACTAAATGCTTAGCAGCATTTTGCCTGACATGCTAACAATTCTACCAGCTCGCCACCTTACACTGTTTTAATATTAATTAGTCTTTCTTTCACAATGAGCTAATTATTGAACAATTAAAGGAAAAATTTCTGCTCGTGAAACAGAAAGTACTTTCTAATATCTAAGATAAATTCCCAGGTTTATGGTTTATTTTCACTATCCTCAGATTAGTCTAGTTAGAATTAGTTCAAACTTGAATTTCAGTTTAACCTTAAATCTTATTTAAATGGTTTAAAAAATCTGTACTCAACTTCATTTTCATTAGATACTAAACTCTGAAATTTCTTCTTTTTACCTTTCTGGTAAATGCTGCACTCTACCTCACACATTGAAAGCAAAATTTCCATTATAAAATCTGTTAATCCTCAAAGAAGATTTTTTTTTCTGTGTATTGTCTTATTTCAAAAGAATGAGAACATTTAGACTTAAGGGTGTGAAGACTTCAATAGAGACTGTTTTTGATATGTTTCAGTTTTGTATACATATAATCAGAGTTTTGGAGAATGCATAATAATATAGTGTTTTTAAGAGGTTGAAGGTTTAATTTATAACTGGAAAGATTATTAAAAATTGATTATTTTTCTACAGGAAGTCCCCTTTTACTTTTATTTTTACAATCAATTAATCAATATTACCCAATGCAAAGATGACAAATAGGTATTGATTGTCTTATTTTCTAAATGAATTCCATCCATGAATGGTTGATAAGCTGCAATGAATTTCATGATGGTTTGTCTTCTATCAGCCACTGCAGTTAACAAAATACATATCAACTGCATTCAAATGTTTTCATAGCTGTACTTTCCCATGTTACTTATTTATAATTAGCTGTACTGACCACAAACAGTTACATAACCAAATGACTTAGTTGTAGTGAACAGGTTGAAGTTGACTCAACAATGTTGGAGATAGGGACTACGGACTATTCTGTCAATAGTCTAAAACACTATCGACTTGACCATTTATAAGTCAATTGTTACTGTATCCATTCAAAATGAGGTTGGCTTCTGTATCTATTGGATACCAACAAAATAAGGCATGTATGTACAGGCCAAAAAGGGAGCCTCTGCATTATTGCTCAATTTGCTTGAAATACTTGGCAAATCTCTCTCAAACCACACCCTGGTGCCTTAAAAATCAATCAGATAATGTGGTCCAAAGACTACAGCTCCTTAAATATTGATGAGATAGTCATGGCTAGAATACTTTTAACTATAAATCTTTAACAGCGACCCAAACTCAAGACAACAACAATGTTTAAGAGATCTACTCTGGTCTCAGCTATTCATTTTGGCTCCTTCTTACTCAAATGCATTTTTTTAATAATCTTCCAAACTAAGCATCATTATTTTCTTAATAGCACTTAATAACAGCCATAAATATATAATTAGGAAACTCAGATCTCAATATAAGGAGTGCACTACCAAATGATTGTAAAGAATCCTTAGATTTTAAGATAAAAATTAAAACTGTTTCTCCTTTTAGATTTATTGCATCATTTTTTAAATTTAAAATGCATAACTTAAGCTACAAGCTGCATTAAAACTATGATTCTAACAGTATGAACATAGCACTACCTATATCCTTGCACTATATATATACACACCATCACATTCGTCACTTCCACTGAAGATACAACAACTAAATTACATTTGAAATTTTAAGCTCATAGAATGGAAGTTGAATAAACTGAAGGAAGTGTGGTATAGGATTCCTTAATGTGTAGGAGCAATGTGGCTGGGCTGTTGGAAAACCACTAAATAAATAAGTAGATACATTTATATATAATGTACTGTTCCATGATAGAAAATTCAACAAAAAGTACTCCATCTGGTGAGAGATAAATATATATATATATATATATATATATATATATATATATATATATATATATATATATATATATATATATATTTATATATATATATATATATATATATATATATATATATATATATTTATATATATATATATATATATATATATATATATATATATATATATATATATATATATATATATATATTTATATATATATATATATATATATATATATATATATATATATATATATATATATATATATATATATATATATATATATATATATATATATATATATATATATATATATATATATATATATATAGGTTAAAGTAGTGAGGAAAGGCAAACAATTAGGCAATGCTGGACAAGGACATTTAATTTCATTAAATTCAATCTAAAATTTAGCTGCATAACGAATGGTAAAAATAGTACAAAATAATAAAAGATACTTCTGTTTTGTACTATTTTTACCATTCATTATGTAGCTAAATTTTAGATTGAATTTAATGAAATTAAATGTCCTTGTCCTGCATTGTCAAATTGTCTGCCTTTCCTGACTACTTTAGTCTTTACCTACTAACTCAAAGGGATGCCACCTTTAGCCACTTCTAACTGGAATTTTGGTGGCACATCTATTTGAGCACTCAGAACGCATACCTATTAGTTTGTGTCATCCTGATGTAAACTCCTCATATCCTCTCTCTCTCTCTCTCTCTCTCTCTCTCTCTCTCTCTCTCTCTCTCTCTCTCTTCTCTCTCTCTCTCTCTCTCTCTCTCTCTCTCTCTCTCTCTCTCTCTCTCTCTCTCTCTCTCTTTCCCTATATATATATATATATATATACATAAAGACTCACGTGAATCAGGCACTTAAATGGTAAGGCACAGGGTCAGGTCAAAAAGTAAAATGTGTACACTACAAAAATAGATGAATGCATTTATGCAGGTACCAAAGCACATGCAGAAAGATATTCAGGTTATATATACAATTGATTAAACCCTACTGAGTATATTACTAGCCTTTGGGCTAATCCACAAATGCATATTGCATTAAATATATTGTCCATAATATACTTCGGAACATGACATATATATATATATATATATATATGCATACATACATACACATATACATATATATGTATATGCATACATATATGTATGTATGTATGTATGTATGTATGCATGCATGCATGTATGTATATATGCATGTATGCATGCATGTATGTACATATGGATGGATAGAAAGTTAGGTAGATAGACTCTTACTATCTTTCACATAGAGCAGCATTTAGAAACAGGTCTTTGATTGACAAACACAAAGCAGTTGCGTGAAGCATTTGTTTCACTGTTATCATTGTCATTATCATCTGCAACAAAACAATAATACATTTTGTCTGATATAAACAAGTAAATATAGAATATTTACGTTTCTCCTTTTGAAATCAAATTCTCAGAGCTAGAATAGTTTTGCACATAACTACCACTTGAGATATGTTAACTCTGTAGCTTAATATTTTGCTTAATATTCTGAGAATTTTAATTGTGTTCAGTTCTGTTTTATCATTTTTGCATTTCAATATAACCAAACTTATATTGTCTTCAAAAATTAAAGAAACAATAGTAATAAGAATAATAACAACAATTAATACAGTTCAATTATGTATACAATAATAACACATATTCATCTAATAAATAAAATATAATTACAATTATATTGCATGCATTAGAAACCTGAACTTATAACCTACAAGACCCTTATCTCATACCTTGACCTCTGAGCTAATATTTGTAAACATTTGTTGTTCTTTTTGATGCTGCATTACAAAACGTTAATGAGTGAAATATTATTATATCTTAACTGAACATTCAAACTTCATGAATTAACAATGTGCTTAACAGACTACTCTGTTTGTTTTGAAAACATTAATAAGAATGTCTGAAAGGAATCAATATTTTCAATTATCAATATTTTTAATTATTATTCAGTAGATAAGCAAAGATACTATAAATTATATATTCTAACTTTTAGTAGTCTTTCAAAACATTTCATATGTAGAGTGACAAGCCCATGGTGGAAAAGTAATAAAGATATAATCTAAAAATTGTTTTAAGGTGTATAGTGCTAAAAGGAATGTAATTAATTATATTTTGTACTCACCTCATTAATTGACAAACAAATATTTTTTAAAAATTTTTTCTGAATTTTCATCTTGAATACAAAACTGACCACAATGTCAAAGTTTAAAGTAGTGGTCACTGTGTTGGTCTGCAGTAGCATGTATAACTGAATACTGTCTAATGCAGTGTTTCTCAACCATTTTTTACCTATTGAACCTTTTGATTCCATTCCTATTTTATTCAGGTGAAACTTCCTAGCCATTTGATGGATGTTAAAAAGAATTTTATTACATCTTCTGTAGTTAAATTTTATTAAGAATTGTATAAGAATACAATTGCAGCGTGGGAGGTTAAAATAGTCTGTGTATTATAGAAATATAACCAATTTATTGGAGATTAATTTTAACAACGAAATTTTTATGGCCTCCACTCTGCCCCAAAGATCCATATGGATCCTGGTTGAGAACCACTGATCTAATGTGCTGGTACAGATGAGTGTAGGATTGACAGAAACAAAAGAGTCACTAGACTTCATGTTTATATTCTAAGTTTTCCTCCAGAGCCAAATTTGCCTTTCAGTCTTCCAGGATCAATAAAATAAGAACTTCCTAAAAACTTTGTTCCCTTGAATACGTACCCCTCCTCTAAAATATGTAGCCTTAAGCAAAATTTAGGAATCAACATAAAATAAAAAGATAAAATTTCTCTTTGGTACAAATTGGCAATATTTTACTTGATACTTTATATGACTGCTATTTGATCTCTCTCTCTCTCTCTCTCTCTCTCTCTCTCTCTCTCTCTCTCTCTCTCTCTCTCTCATTCTCTCTCATTCTCTCTCTTTCTCTCTCTTTCATTTTCTATGTACTATATGAACAGATATATCTGATTCAATTGGATATGATAATTGTTTTTCTTACTCAAGAGAGCAAGATGTGTTTTTGTATGCTCAATAGGTCTTCTTGGAACAGAAGAACCTGGGAAATGCTAAAGGTTATTAACTTGTGTAAATACATGCAAGAACTGAATTTCAATGGAAAAGATATTTGTTCAAGAAAGATTGCATTGTTTCCTCAGGAAAGATAATATGATTCTCAATAGACAGAATGATAGAATTTTTAAGTAGTTTTAATTCAGGTTGATCTAGAATCGAAGAGTTTTAAACTACATTATTAGTAACCATAACACAATCCAAATTAAATTTTGATTGGCAAATCTCTGCTTTACCACTAATATAACAATCAGTTAGTAATTAGCAATTTTTGCAATATATTTTCATGTTGACCTAAAAGTTGTTGATCAAGTAACATATACTATTAACAATTATAGGAAACCAAAAATACTTGTGATGTTTGAATTAACCAAAAGAATTGCTTGCTCGTTTTGTTTGTTTTAATATAACCAAGAATGTATTAGGGTGGCAAGCTAGCAGAATTGTTAGCACACTGGACAAAATGCTTACTGGCATTTCGTCTGTCTTTACAATCTGAGTTCAAATTCCACTGAGGTGGACTTTGCCTTTCATCCTTTCACTGTCAATAAGATAAGTATCAGTTGGACACTGAGGTCAATGTAATCAACTTATCAGAAAATTGCTGGTCTTGGGCCAACTTATCACAAAATTGCTGGTCTTGGGCCAAAATTTGAAATCAATATGATCAAGAATGTAAATTTACCCATATTTCAAAGATTTTGGAGTCATGCCAAAAAATATTTCATACATGAAAACCTTTAATACAGAAATTAATTTATTAAATAATTTGATTAGTCTTTAACCTCTAATTAACCATGTCTAAAAATATCATTGTAATTCTGAAATTACACAATATACATATTATCATCAGCCTTTTAACCTCTACTTTTCCATGCTTGCATGGGTCAGACAGATTTCTACAGCCAGACTCCCTTCCAGTCACCAACCCTTACTTGTTTCCATGATTATATATTGCCATAGCTTGACATGTTTTCCATGAAAGACTGGAAATAAACAACATTGCTTGTATGACAGTGATGCTCACTTAAAAGTATCAAGTGATATCAAGACCAGGGTTTACACACTCACACATACATATGTACATGATAGGCTTCTTCCAGTTTCCATTGTATTGTGCAGTAAAACTGAACCAGAAGCTACATGACTGGGAAGCACTTTCTCAAACACACATCCTTGCCTGTACCTTTAAGTAATAACTATTTACTAAAAAAAGCATTTGTTGGCACTCCATCGCTTACAAGGTCGAGGGTTCCAGTTGATCCGATCAACGGAACAGCCTGCTCGTGAAATTAACGTGCAAGTGGCTGAGCACTCCACAGACACGTGTACCCTTAATGTAGTTCTCAGGGATATTCAGCGTGACACAGTGTGACAAAGCTGACCCTTTGAAATACAGGTACAACAGAAACAGGAAGTAAGAGTGAGAGAAAGTTGTGGTGGAAGAGTACAGCAGGGTTCGCCACCATCCCCTGCCGGAGCCTCGTGGAGCTTTAGGTGTTTTCGTTCAATAAACACTCACAACGCCCAGTCTGGGAATCGAAACTGCAATCCTATGACCGCAAGTCCGCTACCCTAACCACTGGGCCATTGCGCTTCCACTAACAAACTATAGGGAATATTTTGCCTACTGCATAGATTAAGGAAATATTTTGTCATGTGGTAAGGTTTTAATAGAGATTAAAATTTAAGGATTATGTATGATAAGTTGTCTTCTTTAGTTAATTAACTCAAATTGAGATACAAACCAATAACAACAATGGCTAATATCTTGGATAACTGATAGATAATATTTTTTAGAGACTTTGCCTGGTTTTGTGTTTTTTTTGTATAATTAATAACACCTGGCTTTAGGTCAGAGATCTTCAATCATGGTTTCAGTAACATCTGTGGTAGAATAGGTACAGCCATTGTCTGAATGTCTGGCATGCAGATCTTCTTAGTACTCAGCATTCAAGATTCAGTACTCAAATTCAAGACTCTGTGATGAATACATCACTGACTCTTGAATCACTGTGGCATATATAATATATAAATAGATTCATACATACAAACAAACATACATACACACATACATACCTACATACATACATATGCATACATATACATATGTATATACACACACATACACACACATGCAAATTTGTGTACACGCACATACATATATATATATATATATATTTATAATTGTAAGTGAATTTTAATAACACACTGGACAACAACCATTTAGAAATAATTATCCCCTCTCCCCACTGCAAACAGAGTCCAGCTCTTACCTCATTAATGCACTGTATCTTCATTATGCTTATTCAAACATTACAACAATGGGCTCTTCTGAGCTTGTTTCGTTTATACCACCACCAGCACCAAAATCTATTTACACAACACTCTACTTTTTAACATGACTATTATATTTCTCTTTGTTGATCCTCTCTTGCACTTAGCAGTATGTACCAACTTTCATTCTCCACAACAGTATCAATAGGACTCACTGCTAAACTGTTTCAGACATGTATCCTTACATTATACTACTTTAAATAAATAACTAACTACACTTCATGTGTATGTAAAGTATACTTATGCTTCCCTTACAGCAGTAATAGTACACTTTGCATAATATATCGTTCAATTATATATGCATTCAGTGGTCCTCTTCCGAATACATCGTGGTCATCTGTTATATTTGGTAGATGACCACTAGCTTTCCATCATGAGTGTATATGATAAGCATGGTTGCTTGTAAAAGCTTTTACGATCAAACAATCCCTTTATAGAGTAGGTGTGGTTGTGTGGTAAGACGCTTACTTCACAATCACATGGTTTTGAGTTCAACACCACTGTGTGGCACCTTGAGCAATTGTCTTCTACTATAGCCTTGAGCTGACCAAAACCTTGTGAGTGGACTTGGTAGACAGAAACTGAAAGAAGCCTGTTATGTATGTATGTATGTATGTATGTATGTATATATTTATGTGTGTGTGTCTTTGTGTCTGTGCTTTTTCCCATCTCATAGCTTGGTAACCGATGTTGGTTTGTCTATGTCCCCATAACTTAGTAGTTCAGCGAAAGAATATGTACTCGGCTTACAAAGATCAAGTCTTGGAGACGATTTCTTCAACTAAAACCCTTTAAGGTGGTGCTCCAGCATGGCCGCAGGCAAATGATGGAAACAAGTAAAAGAATAAACGAATAAAAGAATAAACCAAATCAAGATTGGAATTATTGAATTCTTGTAGATTACCAATATTTCATATCTGCAGCTGAAATGCAAAGGACAAAATTCTAATACAGATTATACATAAAATATTCTTTCTATCTCTTCAATACAAACAGAAAACAGTTGATGGCTGGGGATCACATATTTTTAAAACTGCAATCTTTGTATTTAGTGATGTAACTACATTGAAAAGTAGGTTATCTTCATAATTAGTGTTGTTAATTATGTCTTAACCTAACTGGTTACATCTATGACATATAGATATGCTATGATCATTGTTACACCTATGTGCTTTTCCTTAAAAAAATATTACACTGAGGACTTGTTTTGCTTCTTATAAAGTATATCTAGAGCAACTCTACTTTGTGGGAGGTTTCAAACTCAGCATTGCAAGCCAGCAAAACACTTGTCAGACCTTCAGTGTTCCTACTGTTTACAGCAATAAATTTTACTTTGCATCAAGTTTATTCACAATTAGATAGACAGACCATTAGGAATTTTTGGCAGTGACATAGTGCAACACTGAAGATAGGCTATGAATAGTTGATTTCAACCAGTTGTAATTCATATTGAAACAAAGAAGTAGAATAAAAAATTTAAATATCATCAGTTGATTAATTTAAGAAAATAATTTAAAAAAAACATTTACAAAGTTCAGGGATGAAATTTAGCTTAGCAGGCCTAAATAAAAGATTAGCAAGTGTTTTGTCAAAAAAACTTAAATTGAAGAAAAGAAGGGAAAAAATAATTACTCGTGAAATGTGTTATTAGATTCATTAAACTTGATTGGAAAAGTATTGGTTTCTTGTAGACCTAAAACTGAAATATAACAGAATGGTCAGAATTGACATGAGACACAGGCAATCATGTTTTAATCAATTTCTGGATTGTTTATGTTAACTATATCAGTTTTTCTCAGATTAATGAACAAACTGAAAAATCAGTCCTATAACTTTCATAGTATTAGAATTTTATATGATAAATTACTAATAACATTTTTTTTTTAATTATTTTATTTAAGGCTTGAAAGATATAAGAAACAAGTTGTGCATTATTTTCGATAGTGTTTTTTTTTTCATTTGGTGTTGTTATTGTTGTTATTAGATAGCTTCAGTTAGTTCTGCTCGTCTAATTTTTTCTTTATTGATTAGATAAAAAATGAAAAGGAGGAAACAGTAAACATTACATCAGTAGACTCTCCCAGGCTGGAGAGATCAGTGCATTTGATGATCACTTTAAACTTCTGTATATCAATGTATGTAAGAATAATATGCACAAGACAATAGTCCCAGCTTTGAGACTGAAGAAAGTGTTTTTAGTGTTGTGTCTGAAAAGTGAGACATAACAGAGGGTATTATAACAGGAGTGGTGAGTGCATCAAGTAGGTCTGGGCAGAGAGATTATACAGCTCATTAGTTCAGAAAGAAGTCTACTAAAGGAAGATTTGATTGACAATGATAATAGTAATAATAATAATGACCCTTTCTGCTGTAGGCACAAGGCCAGAAATTTGGGGAGTGGAAGCCAGTTGACTTCATCAGTCTCAGTGCTCAACTGGTACTTATTTTTTCAACCCAAAATGGATGAAGGCAAAGTCAACCAAATTACTGAACATGGTATCCTGTCAAGTACCTTCTCCAAGTCAACAAAAGCCTGGAATAGTGGTTTATTATTCACCAAGTATTTCTTCTGCAGTTGCTTCACTGAGAAGATTGCCATCTGTAGTAACTCTTCCAGGTATGAAGTCAAAGTGCATCACATCTAGGTCTACTCTCTCGGGGATCAATTGTGCTATGACTCTCTCCATAGTTTGATTCCTCTATACTTACTTCTCTCTAAGGAATTTCCTTTGCCTTTGTTATGAATATACTTCTATGCTAGTCACTGGGTATGACTTCTTGTATAACTACATTTAAAATCCAGAATTTAATATTTCCAATCTTGTTTTGAGTGTCAATCATGTGTCCTTCCTCACCAGTTATTTAGAACATCACAACTACCATTCAGGCCTACGGTTTTCCCTCTTTTCATGCTCTTGAGCATTAAATCTATAATACTACTGTCAACTTCAATTACTTGTCCCTCTGTAGGATCAGCATGTGGTAATCCCACTTTATCCTATATAATCTTCACATCCATCAACCTCTCAGAAGAACAATTTCACACCATTTTCTTGTCTTATATATTGATGGCAAGTATGCTTTCATTCCAACCACACCTCTCACCAATGACATCTTAGTTTTCTCTCACACAGTCTCACAATCCTGAACACTTCGTGTTTCTGATACGTTTCAAGACATATACAAGTAAATCTCTTCTTTTCTGCCTCACCCTTAGCTAAGTAAACCCGTTACCTAATCCTCCCTCCCCCACCACCCACTTATAATCATTTAGTAATGCTCCTTACTACCATCTTCCCTAAGGTTTTCCAAGCCAGTCCCTTAAACTTTACCAATATCATTATATATAGATATATATATATATATATATATATATATATGCATACACACACACACACATGACAGAAGTAAATAGACACACTTATAATTGTTAAAGTCTATTTAAATCTGAAATTATACATTCAAATTATTTATTAATTGTCATAATGTGAATATTTGATATTTAGTAGACATGCCCCTTGCATTTTTCAATGCAAGGGCCCTATTAGGCTTGTTAATGATCAGATGATGAATATTCTTTTGCAGAATTTCTTGCCCGGTTTCATGCAGGAATCTTAAAAGATTTGGCTTTGAAGATGCTTTTTTGTTCTTTTTATGAACTGTTATTATTATGTCCGGTCACTCCTGAGCACTTACTGGTATTATGTAACCCAGTACAACTTGTCGCATGGTCGGGTCATGAGCAACTAAACTGGCAACCCCATCAAGCTTGCTTGGTGAGGAGGGTGATTGTTGAAAAATAAGACCCGTCAAAGGGCAGAAGAACTACTGTGTAGTTAAAGGCCAATTCAACAAGTACCTCATCACGGTGAAGTGCCTGTGTACTCCATTGACCTGGGGAGCTATGCTGGAGGGAGAGAAATCTTCAGGCAGGTCTTACCAGACCAGACAGGTTGAAGGGTAGGAGACAGACAAAACCTTAATAACTATAAATCAAGGTGTCGGCAGCAGGGCGTGGATTTAGTTATTGGCATGACCTAACAGATCAGATTATTGGATTTGAACTAGCAGAATGTCATGCAGAGGATCTTGAATGCAAGACAATAGATGAGACCTTAATATTCCTAGTTAGATGGAAACTGTAGGGCCACATGGAGAAACACCTTGCGACTCCTATATTATGTGCAACCGAAACCCTTATCGGGACATACTATGGGACAACGTAGATGAGATGAGATTATGAAGTGTATTGTCCATTATGCCCTAGAGGTGTTCAATAGGGTTCGTATCTGGTGACTGACTTGGCCATAGAAGCTTTTTAATGCCATTCTCATCCAACAACTCTTGGGTCATTTTAGCCATATGACAAGGAACCCCATCTTCTATAAATAAAGAGTCTTCTTTAATCATTTCACCACTGGAGAAGATTGGAAGGAGTCCTTTCTGCAATATGGACATATATTTATCTGAGTTTATGTTTCCCTCACACTCCACCAGCTCTGATTGACCATTGCTCCAAATTGCTCCCCAGGCCATCACAGAATATCTGCCATGTTTCATTGTTGGCTGTAATCTTTTCACGTCAAATTCTTGATCACAGATTCTCCAGACCCACACTCAACTGCTATCAGAAAATACAGCAAATCTGGACTCATTGGAGAATATGACAGTGTCCCAAAATGCTAGTGGCCTCTTTACCATCTCACTGGCCCAATTTTCTCTCTGCTTGATATTGGCTGGTCAAATAAGTGGCTTCCTTCTTGCTGCTCTGCCATGGTAACCAAGTTTGTGGAGACACCTGACAGCTGTTCTGGGACTGATATCAACATGTTCTGCTATGTCAGAGGCCTTGCAATGAGGATTATCCTCCACTCTTCTCTTAGCAAAGAGAGCGAGGTGATTTGGACTCCGTCCCCTCTCTGGTGAATTGCACAGTCACTCTAATAACTGTAGAAAGTGGGATGCCAAGATTTTCTGCGGTTTTTACACTGACTATGTCCACCTTCAGATTGGCCAACAATATGGCCTCTTTGAAATTCAGACACTTCCAAGGCTTCTTTTGTACATGGCATGATTTAACAGTCACATATAGAACCTGAAACATGAAAATGTCAATTAATGAAAAATATAAACCTTCACAAGTCAGAATAAACATAAAACGATGTTTTATGGGGTGTTTATTTACCTCGGTCATGTCTGTGTATATATGCATATATATATATATATATATATATAATTAACATAATGTGGTAAAAATTCGATATTAATTAATATCAATTTAATACCAGGAAACTAGCACATTAAAAGAATCAGAAGGCTCTTGAAAAAAATTTTTTTGGAGATCCTAAAAGGATTATAGTACTTGTGTATATAAGATTGACCAGTGACTGGTCTGTCAAAATGCTAGAAGAAGCTCACTTTAAAAATTCTCAAATACGAATTCAGCGGAGCAAAAACAGGTGGGCTAGACCAGTGAAAATTGTACATACCTCGATTATCTGCAGACTATAGTTTCAAAATCAACATTTTCAAAATAAAATCCGTATTTGAGAATTTTTTAAGTGAGCTTCTTCTAGCATTTTGACAGACCGGTCACTGGTCAATCTTATATACACAAGTATATATATATATATACATATATATGTTTATATATAGATATGTATTATATATTTATATATAGGCACAGATGTATTGTGTGGTAAGAAGCTTGCTTCCTAACCACATGGTTCCAGGCTCAGTCCCACTGTGTGGCAACTTGGGCAAGTGTCTTCTACTATAACCTCAGACCGACCAAAGCCTTGTTAGTAGATTTGAAAGATGGAAACTGAAAGAAGCCTGTCATATATATATATGTGAACCAGTGGCGATTTTTTTCCTCCATCTTCCTTTTCTATTGGACCTTCCTCTGTTTCTGAAGAAGAGATTTGCTGGAAATGTTAAACCATCTTTCTTTCCTTCCCTGAGCATCTGCAAATACTTTACATGTACCACGTCCTCATGTTGTGTTTTTTTTGTGTTTGTTCTTCGTTTTTTTTATTTATATATATGTATGTATTTGTGTGTCTGTGTTTGTCCCCCTACCACCACTTGACAATTGATGTTGGCGTGTTGACATCCCCATAACATTAGCAGTTCAGCAAAAGAGACCGATAGAATATGTGTTAGACTTACAAAGAATAAGTCCTGGGGTCGGTTTGTTTGACTAAAGGTGGTGCTCCAGCATGACCAGAGTCAAATGACTGAAACAAGTAAAAGAATAAAGAATATATGTTTATATATACACAAATGCACACACGCACATGTGTCTGTCTATCAGCTGATACTATCCACCTTAGATCTGGCCTTTTGCCTATTTGAAAATACATCAAAACAATTCCAGTATTTTTCTATGTTCAGAGAGAAAAATAATTTATTTACATTCATTTACATTTCCATGATGACCCATAAATTTCATATTTGCCTTGCCCATATTTTCTACATTTGTTTATATTTTCACTGAAGCCTATGGTTTAAACTCTAGCTATTCCAACATGAAATTTATCACAGATTTTCAAACAGTCAGTAGTTTATCTATAGTCTTACTATGTCAAGAATGAATGGTTGGGATTTAAAAAACTATAAGACTAAAGCAAATTTTACAATCTGTGGTATGTTTGCATGAATATAAATATATACATATTAATGATTGGAGAATAGATAAAGTACTGTCAAGCAGAGTTTAGGTACGTGAGAAAAATTTTATGTTGGAATTCTCATAGTTTAAATTCTACATAAACATGACTATAAATGCATTTTTAGTCATTTTGTACATAGAAAAATATTGTGATTATCTGGGCATGTTTCACAGCTCATTGGCTGTTCATCAGAAGACAAGTATCCTTGCTTTCTGTTTGCAAGGGGAACTATAGCATATAGCTATTTATATCGAACACAATCTGGAAATCACCTGAAATAGCCTGTGTAATTTGTATGCTATGCATACATAGGCAATTTGATTAATTAAATAATGATTATTTACATGCAACAGAGTATATACTAGAAGATTTGAGATAAATTTGATGTTGGAATACGAACATTATAAATTACAAACTTTGTTATGAGAATATTACCAAATGTACAATCTTATTCACTTCATATACAGGAAAAAGAACTGAGATTGAACGTTTAGCTGTGTACAATATTTTAGTTTACTTAGTGATTTTTTCATCACTTGCAATGAGGTCTCTATATTTTGTGGAGATGATTTCATAAGACCAAAATGTGTCTGGAGTTGTCTCCCATGCTTTCAGAAATAATAGGATAATTCTATTTTTACTTCATTTCTTTTAATAATCCCTTCAGTATATATGTTAACACTAAATCAACTAGTTCAAATGAGTTGAGTAATGCATAATGTAAAAAAGATTGCAATAAGATATAAATTGGTTTTGGAATTCTGAGGCCACCAAAACTTTATGATTATCTCTCTCTCTTAGACAAAATTGAAGAAAGTATAAATTGCAATATTTATTCTTTCATTTGCTATGTTCACGACAGCTTTGACACTAGATTATAAACAGTACATTCATGGATTCAACTCTCACCACAATTTTTCATTGTTTTGTGACCATAAATAACATAGATTAACATCCTTACTTTATTCTACATCACTAGGCTAGCAGCAGATGCCATACCTGACATTTAATTCAATTGTTATTGTTAGTAAATGATAAAAAATGCATCCAACCAGCCATAAAAACACCTACTCTAGAAAATTGCAAATGGGGAAATTTTCAAAACAATAAATAAATAAACAAAAAAAAATTAAATCCTTCCATCCATACCACTATGGAGAGAATGGTATGAAACAATATCATTGGCCAATGCACACAAACACTTATTGATAGTATAATCTAACTACACACCACACACAAACATGTACACATATGGGCACACAAAAATTCCACAATAAGCATGCACCACATACTCTGACACCACGCATACACATACACACACATGCCTAGAAGAGTTTAGCTTCATAACAGCAGTTTGGTAATCTTTCAGATTAATTTCAATAGTTATAAGGGCTTCCAAGTGTTTTTGGACAGATTTTATTTTACAGATTAATCTAAAATAGCGAATCTCTCAAATATTTTAAATTTGTGGCACTCAAGAGAATAAATGCAAAATATTATGCATGCAGTTTTGCATTGTTTACTAAAAAGATGTTTTAAAGATAAACATTTAGACAAAAATATAGAAAAATGTTACTTACCATATTTTATTAATCATAGGGTTGCATGATTAAGAAGTTCACATCACATGGTTTTAGGTTCAGTCCCACTACACAGCACAGGGCTGAATCAGTATATGGCACCGATGGTCTGAAATAACTGTGAAATATCAATATCTGTCATTCTCCTTCACTTCCAGGGTGAGGTGATTCACTTCACCTGGCTTTGAAATATACTGCATTTTTTAACACTATGTCCTTATATGTTGTGTGTGTGTGTGTGTAGACACAAACAAACCCACATACATATACATATGACAGGCTTCTTTCAATTTCCATCTACCAAGTACACTTACAAGGCTTCAGTCAACCTAGGTGCCTCATTGTGGGGCAGAACTCAAAATCATGTGATTGGGAACTGATCTTCTTAACCACACAGCCATAACTCTATGTCTTTTGTTGAGGAAAATTTTGATATTAAATTTTAATAAGATCATAATTTGGGGATTCTTCATATCTGAGTCGTATATTTACAATATTCATATTTACACAGTATTTTCAATTCAGTTTTTGTGTCTATTCTTATCTATGGTCATAAATGTTGGATAAATACTGAAAGAGTACAACTGTGATTACAAGATGCCAAAATAGGATTTTTACAAATTGTCCTTGAAGCAACATAACTCAATGGTGTGCATAGCTCAAAGATTTCGGAATCTCTCCTGGCTGAGCCATTACTTCGCTACACTGAGAGCCCACAGCTCTGGTACTACATACAGACATGTAGAAAAGAGTTGCAAAACAGATTCTTCAAGCCAAACTAGCCAGTAGGAGAATTAGTGGCAGACTTCGAATGAGATGGCTGGATAATAGATAATAAAAAGGTTATAAAATCTTTTAACAGAATGTCACTAACCTGTTTGGAAGAAGTTTTCCCCCCACCCTAACGTGTGTTAGTACTTTCGTTTAATCTTTTGAAATGCATGTGCTCTTGGATACATATATGTGTGTGTGTGTGTGTGTGTGTGTGTGTGTGTGTGTGTGTGTGCGTGTGTGTGTGTGTGTGTGTGTGTGTGTACATGTATATACATACAACAGGCTTCTTTCAGGTCTGTCGATCAGATCTGCTCATAAAGTTTTGTTCAGCCTGAAGTTACAGCAGAAGACACTTGCTCAAAGTGTCATGCTGTGGGACTGAACTTGGAATCATGTGGTTCGAAAGCAAACTTCTTAGGCCACATCCATGCCAGTAATGCAATTACTGAACTAGAATATATCTTATCATTCTATGATGTCCTACATATATATATTTATATGTAGATGCAGAATTTGGACATATGATCTGTGTTGTAGCCTGGAGTCATTTGTCTTTTCAGGTCTTTCACATGCATGCAATCTGATCCAGAATGATGAAGCCTAGGTCTGTGTGTCAGTGGCATTCTTCTGACCCCACTGATCACCTCTTTTGAGACAAGGCCATATAGATATTTTCTTGCCACTCCCAATATTGTTCCTGATGGCTTTTCTTCTGCTCATCCCTGTATTGCCCAGAGTTCCATAATCCTAACTCATGGAATAAACTTGCAAACCTTCAACTGCCCATCTTGACTGGCAAATGCCTGATCTTCCAGCAATTTCTTCGATATTTAAAGCATTTCAATAATGTATGCATACACAATCATATAGTGTGTGTGTGTATGTGTGTGTGTGTGTGTGTGTGTGTGTGTGCGTGTGCGTAAATGTGTGTTAGTTTATGTGTGTGTGCAGACTAGCAGCTATTGCAATTGAAGCAGGTACTGAGCACTTTCATTTTGCACAGCTAAGCTCCAAAACACATTTGAAGCATTATAGGTCTTGTCTGTTTGTACCAGTGGAATATAAAAAGCACCAAGCACACTCTGTAAAGTGGCATTAGGAAGGGCACCCAGTCATAGAAACCAAGCGAAGTCAGACTGGAACCTGGTGCAGCTCTCCTGCTTGCCAGCTCTGATCAAACCATCCAATCCATACCAGCAGGGAAAACGGATGTTAAATGATTAAATTGATGATGATGATGATGATGATGATGATGATGATGATGATGATGATGATGATCACACACACATACACATACACACAAATACTGGTACTCAAAATTATGCATTATTGTTATCTGTAGGTTTATATTATATATATTTATAGTCAGAGATGGTTTCAGTTATAAACATTGAGGAATTTCAGTGTGATATCAGATTTGTTAAATATTGTGAGGATAATCACTTTGCTGGCTTATTATATGGCTACTAAAATATGCACTTTTATAATATTCATGTGAGAAAGTTAGAGGTACATATTATTAGCTTCTTCAGTAAGACAATCATGAGTACTAATTTGATGGTTTAAGTCATTTGGTGCCATCAGCAATGTATTATTCTTTTATTCTTTTACTTGTTTCAGTCATTTGACTGCAGCCATGCTGGAGCACTGCCTTTAGGTGAACAAATATACCCCAGGACTTATTCTTTGTAAGCCTAGTGCTTATTCTATCAGTCTCTTTTGCTGAACCACTAATTTACGGGGTTGTAAACACACCAGCATCAAGTGATGTTGGGTGGGCAAACCAGACACACAAATACACACAAATACACACACACACACACACACACACACACACACACACACACACACACACACACATATATGAGGCTTCTTTCAGTTTCCACCTACCAAATCCACTCACAAGGCTTTGGCTGCCCTGAAGCTATAGCAAAAGACACTTGCCCTAAGTGTCATGCAGTGGGACTGAACCCAGAACCATGCCATTGGTGAGCTAGCTACTTACCACACAGCCACTCCTGCGCCTATTAATCTACATTCAAAGACATAAAGTTTCTCTCTTATAGACAGCACTGTTTACATTTTCTGTGTTGTGTCATACTTGTAAATGTACAATTTTATGTTGTTCTGTAGTGGTTGGTGTTAGAAATGACATCCAGCCATAAAACCATGCCAGAACAGTCAGTCAGTGAAGCCTGGTGTAGTCTTCAGCCTAGCCAGCTCCTGTAAAACCATCCAACCCCTGCCAGCAAGGAAAACAGATGTTAAATGTATGATGATTATCATAATGATGAAAATCTCAACTATTTATATTATAGTCATTTAATATTCTCATCATCATTTAACTCTTTGACATTTAAACTTGTCGTCGTCATCATCATCATCATCATCATTGTTTAACATCCGCTTTCTAGGCTGGCATGGGTTGGATTGTTTGACTGAGGACTGGCAAGCCAGATGGCTGCACCAGGCTCTAATCTGATCTGGCAGAGTTTCTACAGCTGAATGCCCTTCCTAACGCCAACCACTCCGAGAGTGTAGTGGGTGCTTTTATGTGCCACTGGCATGAGGGCCAGTCAGGTGGTACTGGCAACAGCCACACTCAAATGGTGTTTTTTATGTGCCACCTGCACAGGAGCCAGTCTTGCGGCACTGGCAACGACCTCGCTCGAATGTTGTTTTTCACATGCCACCGGCACAAGTGCCACTAAGGCAACACTGGTAGCAGTCACCCTCGAATGGTGCTTTTTACATGCCATCAGCATGAGAGCCAATCAGCAGCCCTGGCAACGGTCACACTTGGATGCTGCTCAGCCAGATTTGGCCTTGCATATTAATTCTACAATGTCATTCTAAAATTATACAAGCACACCTTTCAAACTTTGAAGCTACAACATAATGTGTGACTAATTCAAAACAACGTGAATAAATAAGCAATACATTTGACTAAGAAATCTGAAGGTTAAAGGGTTAAATTTCTATTGTTTTATGGTCACATGGGTCAAACAGAATTCAGTGCAGGAGATTTCCTACAGCCAGATGCCCTTCCTTTTGTCAAACCCTCACCTGTTCCCAAGTAAAGAAATTTTTACTCCTAGCCAGACATGTTTTCATGAAAGCTTGAACATGAAGGATACTGTTTGTATGACAGTAATGTTTATTTACAACTATACCATGATGTCAAGATAAGGAAACACTAATGCACACATCTGCAAACACATACATACACAGATACATATGTACAACAGGCTTCTTTCACTTCCCATCAACCAAATCCACACACAAGGCTCCCTGATTGCCACAGGGCTGCTGTAGGAGATACTAACCCGAAGCGCCATGGAGTGGGACAGAACCTGAAACTATGAGTTTGGGAAACAAACTTATCAACCACAACATTCACTTACATAAACACACACACACTCCCTCATTCTCTCTTACTCTCACACACGCCCACACACACATGCACACACACACTTATGTAATCAACTAGTCCCCTCATGTAATCAAATAGTCCCCCAATGTAATCAACTAGTCCCCTGCCCCAAATTTCAGGCCTTGTACCTATAGCAGAAAGGATAATTATCAACCTACCTATTCATATATTTGAAAAATATGCAAGCATATGTATATGTATGTATATATTTAGGTGTGTGTGTGTGTGTGTGTGTACACACACATATTTATGCATTTATGAGATCCTTTAAAGGAGACAATATATGTATTTTGAAGACCTGGGAGACATTGTGTACATGTGTATAGTGACATATGAGTATATATATGTATATCTTTTATGCAACTATAATAGATAATTACTAGACTTTTTCAAACAACTGATGACTCCTTGGTTTGTAAAGCAACTTTCAATCAACCTACCAGCTGCATTAAACCCCCCATACTGATACACATATACTAATGAGTACGTGTGTGATTTCTGCATATGTGTATACTCTGGACGTTCTAGTAATATACTTATTACACTATTTCTCTTTTACACTTTCTACACTAGTTTACTATAATTTAGTTGTATCTAAGGTAGGTTTCAGTTAACAGTGGCTCAGACCATGATCACCTCAATAGTAATAATATAGGCTATATGTTATTTGAATAACAGGAGGCATAAAATAATGTTGTTGTTGATGGTGGTGGTGGTAGTGTTGCTGACAGTGATGATGACAATGACAGCCTTAACATAACAGTAAACCTCACTTCAAATTTCAGTTTGCCACTTAATTTATTTTATATTTTTAAATGTTTAATTTTGTTTTTGTTATAAACTAAAAAGAAGTAAAATCCAAGAAAAATATTAATATTCAACACTATTTACAAAATACGATATATTTTTCTGACTATTTGTTTGCTCCTTATTAATCAACATTCAGATCTTTTCAAGAATTTTTCAGAACTTTTCAAGAATTTCTCATATGTATCATCTCTTCTCTTTTTCAGGTTATCTCCATCGTCTCCGTTTTCTTCATCGTTATTTCAATATTGTCCTTCTGCCTTAAGACGCATCCAGAAATGCGAGTTCCAGTCTTGCGTAATGCAACAAATTTGCCTCTAGAGAGTAACTCCTCTTGGAATTTGGAAAAACAAAAAACTCAACCTCATGAAGCCTTTTTCTACATCGAATGCGCTTGCAATGCGTGGTTCACATTT
>NC_142931.1:44199018-44204018 GCF_046866305.1 Octopus bimaculoides | reverse complement strand
CTCTTAGCACTTGCTCTTTTGGTTGCAAACCCCGTTCTACACACTAACACTTTTACCACTTTTGTTCAGCAAGTCACCCTATTGCTTTATCTGAATCACTGGAGGTTTCTCCTCTCAATATCATTCTTTTCCCCACACATCTCTTATGTTCTTGATGGAAGACATCGGTCTGAAATGGTCATTTCTCCGCTATTCCTTTGCCCCTGAGTGAAATTATATTGACTTTGTATGCTTGATTATTTTTCTATTGTTTTTTTTATTTGCATCACTTTTATTATGACTCTACTCAATATATATATATATAAGTATGCATGTGTGTGTGTGCATGTGTGTGTATACACATGCACACACACACACACACACACATGCACGCACATATCATCACTGTTATATGAGGCTTTAGACAGTAGATATAATTCATGATTTTTTTTTTTTTATCCATTTAAGCTACATAATATCATTTCTATTGAAATAAAGAAATATTTTTTTTTAATTGTTCCATTCCAATGTTTATTTCCATATTCTTTATTTTCTTATACATCAAGAAATAATATATATGTATATATATGTGTATACATATACATACATATAAAGATACACATATGTGTGTGTGTATATATATCCATATCAATTTTTCATATCAGTTATTTATATCAATTATTTATTCTTCAAAATCCTTTTGCTCAAAAATTTCACTGAAGTAATACAAAAATCTGTGAAATTTGGAGATATTGAATATATTTGATATTTATTCAGAAACGAATTTATTATATGAAAACCAGTGTCATGGCAAGGGTACTGAAACATGTTCACTGATTCTATATTGTAAACATTAACATTGCTTTATAGAAAAAGAAAAAGAAAAATGTCATATATTTAAATGACTGATTTCAATTTTTATAACATCATGCAGGAACTGTGAAATAGATTTAAAACAGTTGTTGACCAGTTGCAAAGATAAACAAGGAAAAAGAAAATGAAATAATAACTGGCTAGTTAGATGCTGCTGTCTCACTGCTCAATTTTACCTGGTAGTGGTATAGATTGCCGTCCTCAGTTTTCACTGTTCTGTGCCCCTGTCTCTAATCCCTTGATATACTGTTATCAAAAGATTTCACTTCAGGTCATTGTGGTATTTGGATAAAGGTACTACAAACTAAAGTGAGCAGTGATTGCCCTTGCTCAGATTTGATCACAAATAAGGAATTGCTTTAAATTACAAACAAGTAATTTAATGTTATTATTTGAGGGTGGGAATATTTTCATCATTATAGACTGGATCTTTATCTTAGTCTCTATTATGCTGAACATCCAAGATGAAGAAGAAAACAGTCCGGAAACACTGGCATAAAACAACTCATGTAACAAAAAAGACAAGTATTTTACTTATCATAAATAAGTTTACTACGTTTATCAAACATTTTTGGAGAGTTGTCCTTCATCAAAAACTTATAAGAAGTAATAAAATTATAATATAAGTGAAAAAATAACCATCCTGGTTTCACTAAAACAGCATAATGAATTGGCAGAAATGAAGTGGGCAGAGCAGATATGTGTTACCCTATGATTTTTGCAGACATATGGGGCAAAGCATACCATGGAAGGAAATCTGATTCAATGTTGAATGAAATTTACATGTATACATATATATATATATATATATATCAATGAAGATATAGAACAAGCTAGGTTAACATGACTAACTTCAAATAACCTCAGTCAACTGAATGAAGTGCAACTTCCTCTTTCTGGGAAATTTCCATGAATTTGGAAAGCGAGTTCTGGCAATTAAAAAGTCAATTTGTCCTGAAATGTTTCTTGTTAAACTAATTATAAATTTACATTTGAAGAATCATGTTATTTTACTTTTTCTGCTTTAAGTGATTTTTTTATTAAAAACAAAAACAATGTTTATGAAGAATTTCTGAATGACTTGGAAGAAATTATATATTCATTTTCATATGAATATACATAAGGCTTATGTATACTTCTATTTTCATTACAACAAAACTATTTTATATATAATGGTTTTAAAATCTTTTTTCAAACGTACAAATATATGTACATATGCGGCATCTATGGTTGTGAACATAGATCCTAGCTTTCAAATTGGGTATGCACTCTAATGCTTTAGCTTAATATTTGTATTTATTATTACAGGTTACAAATAAATATATATACTTTTTATAAGGTGAAAAGATTTTGAATTTGGGAAACTAGATTACAGCACATGGAACACTTTTTCTCTCCTTCAATAAACGAACTGAGCCTGCAACATAGATATTTTCTTTACTTGTGGCTACTATATATATATATTTACACTATACATACATGTGTGTGTGTGTGTGTGTGTGATAGACAGCTATAAATATAGATAGAGAGCTATCTATATGCATATGCACATATATATGTTTGTATGTATATATATATAGAGAGAGAGACACACATGCACATACTTACTGTGCAACAGTATAAAAGTTTCCTTTGTAAGTAATGAAAACCACCAGAATCTTAAAAGTAGAACTTAGAAGAAAATGATATAATTAATTCAAGAAGCAAAAGAATTATAATTAGCATAAGAAGGTAAGATATAGTTGAGATTTTTTGACCTAAGACTTAAGAAGTTTAACCTTTACTCCCTGAAATGAATGCAAGAAAGATATGCTGCAATATACATTTGGAAGGTCCTGGAAGGACTTGTTCCAATCTTTTGCATTGTACAAACACAAGAACAGGGTGCTATTGCACAATGCCTAAAACCCTTTCCCTGCTCTCAAAATACAGGACCAGATATTGCAATAGTTTGGCATTCAAGGGCCCACAGCACTTCATCATCTTCCTGAAGGAGCTGAAAGAACTACACGATATAGGTGTAGATGTCTTCAAAACTAAACTGGAGCTCCAATTGTCAAGAGTCTCAAAATGACTGACTTCATGGCAGGGAGGGAATGAGGGCAGCATCATCAAATTCTGTGTGTGTGTGTGTATGTGTGCATGTGTGAAATTTTGAATTTAAGCGTTACACTCTATGTGTCTTTTTTTGAGAGCATTTATACATATTTTTTTATATATATAAGATGCAATATTTTTGGAAGAAGAAATCTGAAGGATGTTGGATGTATGGTATGCCTAAGCTGTATTTAATATTTTCTCCGGAAGGTACACACCAGCAACAATTCTCAAAGACATATAGAGAAAGAACCAGAAATATCTCACATATCTAGCTGAATGAAAACAATGATGGTCCACAAGATGCTTAACTCTTATTAGCTCTTATTAGTACAGTGTCTCTTAAGAACCTTAACAGTTAGATTCTTCCTCTAGCGCATATGCATTCAGATTAATGTACATGTGTGTGTGTGTGTGTGTGTGTGTGTGTGTGTGTGTGTGTGTGAGTGTGTGTATGTGAGTGTGTATGTGTGTGTGTGTGAGACTGTGTGTGTGTATTTATATAGAAGTCATTTATAAGCAAATATTTATATTTATGTGTATAAAAATTCACTCATACATGCACATACGTATTTATATCTGCATGCAAAAAATACATATTTAAATACCTGTGCATATTCTGTTTTCTTCCATTTTCTAAATACTTAACCACACCAGCTGCATTGTAACCAACTTTTTACCAGCAGCACTTTGTGTTTTAAGTAGAGTGGGATACTGGCTCAGTGTCTGTCTCACCTTAGCCATGGGAGAAGAGGATGAATAAACACATCCTTTAGAATTAATGAAATACATTGCTACTTTGCAAGGTTGATAGTGCTTACCCATTGTCTGGTCATTAATTAGATGGCACAGTGCCACTGGGTTCAAAATAAACTATGAATTTAATAGGTCTTAAATGGATATGCTTTTAAAATGGTTGTCTATGATCCTAAACAGAAACTTACAACATATAAGAATATAACTATATAGGTATATGCATGTATACATAGGTATACATGTGTGCATGTGAGGAGGTTTTGTCTCAACATTGACATTGCTTGGTCTGTAGTAAAGTTTGTCTATTTCCTGAATAAACCAAATGTTTTGTAGCTCAGCAGTTCAATGTGAAAACTCCAGTTGGATAAAACGTCCAGGTAGATAAAGTTTGATACTTTAATAGAAAGGTTGCCATTAAAGAGAGCATCTAACCATAGAATTCTGCCTCCAGAACTGCCACATGGAAAAGTACCACATGGAAAGAGTGAGTGTAAAATGATACTGACATGCATATATGAATTCATACATATATGAATTCATACATATGATTATACATACCTAGTTACTATTTATGTATATCTCTAGCTTTTTCCAGAGTGTGTGTTCACAGGTTTTATTAGTATGAAGCTTCTGAGACAAATTAATATTGGTTCCAACATACAGATTCAGATCAAAATTCTTGCAAAACAAATTCAACATTTGTGCATGGTTTGTATGTCTATATATATAGATACATACATATATATATATATATATATATATATATATATATATATATATATATATATATATATATATATATATATATATATATATATATATATATATATATATACCAATGTAATTTTTTTTCCATTTCTGTACATGTGTATACTTTCTATTCTCATTTATAACAAGTTGTTCCAAGCTTAGGGATAACAGCCAAGTTATAATTATCTCTCTACAAAAGGATCATATGATTTCTATGAAGTTAATTATTTTGTATAATACATGTAGTAATATTGGCACATATATTTACTGATCTATGTCAATTCTCATGACAGGTGCCTAAGTGTAAACAAAATATACAAACATGCATACACAATACACAATACTAACACCCCCATCACTACATTCATATATTTATATCCAGTTTAATTTAAGTGTCCATTATCTAGCATATTCATAAGTGTAGACGTTGTTGCAGAACGTCATGATATCATGCTATATAGATAGATAGATAACTAGATAGATAGATAGATAGATAGATACATGCATACATACATACATACATACATACATACATATATTTGTTC
>NC_142931.1:44176518-44194018 GCF_046866305.1 Octopus bimaculoides | reverse complement strand
TATATATATATATATATATATATATATGATTGTATGTATATGTATATGAAACGCATGCATGTATATTTACATATATAGCTGTATAAATGTATGTATGTACATTATTTCATGTGCATAGACTGTGAATATATGATGTGTTTGCCAAATTTCTTCTAAACAAAGTAATTGCAATAATATACTGAGTTGGAGTGGAGACATTTTGCTGAAAGGTTAAAAATGTTAAATAATTAGTCCTGTACATTCACAATATTTTATAATAAAATATTAATTTGATTTTCCACATTTTCTTTGTAAGCATATTTTTGTTATGTCCTACATCAAACATATGCTGCATAGCTCTCAGTAGCAGTTAATAACCGATTCTTATAATTTTATTATTTTAGAAAGGGTTGACTCATTATTATTATTATTATCATTATTATCATTATTATTATTATTATTATTATTATTATCATCATCATCATCATCATCATCATCATCATCATCATCATCATCATTCAGCAATCTTATTTTCAATGAGTTTTTTTCACTGTGCCACAGAGATCAGCTCTGTGTGCCTTAGATATGTACAGTGTTTGGTTTTGGTTTTGTATTTCTAATTGTATTGAAAGCATTCTATATGTACAGTACCCTGTAATATTACATTTTCTATGGTGTGAGCATTTGTAAGTCCTGGTAAATTTTTATGCATTTGCATGTTTTTCTAATCCTTCCTAATGCACCTTTTATCATCTGGAATTGTTTCTGTTTTCAGTCATTACATTCTGGTTTTCCAATTCCTAAATTCTTATATCTGGATAGTTTCTCCATTTCTTTGAAAAATACATCATCATCTGTTAGGACTGATGCTCCAATAGGAGCCACTTTCTTTCTTGCTGGTCCTTGATAATAATATCTAGCTCATTAACTTTGATCTCCCATTTTATGTAGATTATGTATCTCAGAATATGATTGCTTTGTCATTCTCTGAGATATTTTCTAATATATGTTTACACATCTTTTCTGTTGGGGCATAACTTCCTTTGCATGATAATGCCAACTCAATCATGTCTGAAGCAATATCTTTTCCTGAAAAACTGAGCAATCATAGGATTTGTGGTAAATTGTTTCTTTACAAATTCCACATATATTGGAGTCATTTAATGCAATCTTCTTCATTGCAAGCTTTTGTTGGTTCATGGTAAGAAAGTTTTGATCCTGAGCTTTTATCATTTATTTGTAAGTATTTATTAATCTGTGTTTGATCTAATCCTTTTATTTCTGTTTCTCTATCAGGTGTGGCATAAGTATTCTTATTTTTCTCACTTAAAATTGCCTTGTCATGTTTTTCTAATCCAAATTTCATGTCAATTCCTTTAGTAAATTTGTGCACTATCTACAGCAGAGTTTCAACTTGTGTATTGCCTGTAGTGTACAAATCAAGGTCATCCATGAACAACATAAAGTTGATTCTTTTACCATAGCATTTTCATCTGAGTCCAGTCTGGCTTAATGGTTTCGCATGCTTGCTTTAGAGGTTAGTGACAGGCAGAAAAGAAATAAAAAGAGGAGTCTCCATGGAATACATTTCTTCTATTGAAAATTGGGTTAATTTTTATAATTCATGCTTTTTGTCTGTACCTGCAGAATTTCTTACAATTTACTTATGATGTTTTATGTATTTGCTTATAATTGGAATTACTTTAAGCAAAGTTGGTGTTTTCTGGATCTATGTATGATGAACACTATTCAAACTCATATGGTCGTCAATCCATGCTATGCTCAGACACTTCTTTCACTTTCTATAGTGTTTGCTAATGGCATTGCTGGTCAGTAATTGATCATTACAGCCTTTGAGCTTTGGTGACATTCTTTATTCTCTTCAAGAAATAGGGTGTTTTTCCAGGTGTTTATATATTTTTGTGATTTTCAGAAATATATTTATTTTCATTAAAGTTAAAGCATTGCTGATTATATGAAATCAGGTTACAAGTTTGAAGGTTTACTTATTCTTAGTTTTGAGGATTAAGATATCTTTTTTTAACTTTTAGTAAGCCAATCAGTTGTTGACTCCATCTTTGTCAGTATTTTATTAAATATCACAGCATGCAGCTTATATCTCCCTCTTAATATTTTTTACCAATTTAACCAGAAGTATTGAAACCTATTACGTCGTCATGAACTGTATATGTGTATGTGCATGGGTATATGAGGTAAGCATGTGTGCGACTATGTATAGATATATATATATAGACATACATACCTACCTACCTACATACATACATACATACATACATACATACATACATACATATATACATATATATATATATATATATGGATTACTATATTGATATATTGAAACATATTTAATTCATTTATATATGGTAGTATGTAACATAAATATGTTACTCATAAACTTTTGTTTATTTATTGTATATATTTTATATATACATAAATTTTATATAATATATCTAATATAATTACATGATTGCTTGATAAATTTTTTAAATCGTAAAATATAAATTAGACATAATTATATATGAAATTGTATAATTATATGATTTTAATTATACATAGATCTCTTGTGTATAAATTTAAATGCATGGAAATAGAAACTATAAAATGCTACCCTAACCCAGCAGTTTTATTATTCAAATGTTAAGTATATAAACAAAACTGCATGTAAGGAATTCATTTGAAATCAGTGATTCTATGAAAATATATGACCATAGGAATTATTCCTTTGATTTTGAATATAATTTTTAATCCTTTGAGTATAAATATTATATATTATAATCACCGCCATTTCATGGCCATCATGTCCACTCTCCAGGTTGACATGGGATAAATGAGTTATTCTTCTTTGATTCAGTTCTGATCTTCTGGAGTCACCACCCTCCTAGATTTGTCAAGCAACAACATATTGATTGCATGTTTCATTTTTGACATGATATTTATGTTGAGATACCCTTCCTAAGAATTATACATTTATATATATGTGTGTGTGCGTATGTGTGTAAATATGTAAATATATATACATATATATATAAGTATTTATATATATATATATATCATATGCATACATATATATAGTGTATATATATTATATATACACACATACATACATACATGCATATATTTACACACTTGCACATGCACACACCTATACATACATAATACATACATACTCATTTTAATGTCTTTTCCATGCTTGCATGTTAAAGGGAATTCATTGAAACAGATCTATGACTGAATACCTTTTCTGTTGCCAACCCACCCCTGTTTCCAAGCAAGGCAATATCACTGGATTTTTTGTACAGAAGACCGAAAACAAACAACACTGCTTGTATGATGATGATGGTCGTTTGCAACTATTACATGACGCCAAGACAAAGGTTCATGTATACACATGCATACATGCATACATGCATAAATACATACATACACACATACATACATACATACATACATGCATACATACATATGTGTTGAACATATTTCAATTTCTATTTACCAAAGTGCTCAATAGCAATTGGTTGATCTAAGGTTATAGTAGATAACACTTACCCAATACACCATTCAGTGGGATTGAACATGTGACCACACGGTTGGGATCCAATTTTCTTAAGCACGCAGCTAGCATCATATATATATATATATATATATATATATATATATATATATATATATATATATATATATATATATATACATATATATATATATATATACATATATATAATATATATATATATATATATATATATATATATATATATATATATATATATATATATATATATATATATATATATATATATCTACAGAGAGAGAGAGAGAGAGAGAATACAATGGACAATAAAAAGAATGGATAACACAAGAGGAACAAGCCTATAATTCTTTTTTTTTTTTGTTCTACTAGGTTGTGAAAGCAAAGCTTTATAATTTTTAGTGCACTTAAAAGGAAAACTCTAACTCAATAACAAATGTTATCAAAACATATACACACATGCACACTTACACACACACACACACACACACACACACACACACACACACACACACACTAAAGTATTAGCTTAATGTGTTAACAGAAAGAGAAAGTTTCTTAACATTTCGGAGAGTAATCCTTCATCAAGTGAAAGAAAGAAACATAGAGGTGAGGAAGTAAAATAGTCAGTGAGAAAAAAATGGCAGGTGACAGTTTAAAAACCATGCTGGAATGTTGTTCTATGGAGATGAGTGTTATGAAGGAGGAAGGGGCAATAAAACAAAATTGGAGAGTGAGTTCACAAATTACTTAATTATAGTATCTTATGTTTCAGGGAAGATAATGCCCTGGATCACATAATCTGGCTATAATTTTCACTAAAACATGTATAAAACAATGTATTTAAATTTATGAAACTATCTCCATTTTTTTTTCTATATGTACTCTGTGATCTTTCTTACTATGCAGATACTAAAAGCAAACATAGACTATAATACATGAGTTGTCTTCACAGTTTTGTCTTTCGATATATAAGGATGCATATTGGAGTCTAAATACTTGTTGTGTGTCATGCAATTCAAATCACACACACACACACACACACACACACACACACACACACATATATATATATATATATATATATATATATATATATATATATATATATATATATATATATATATAAGATTGAGACCATTAATAGTTTGCTTGGATTGATGTACATTGAAGGCTGCAAGAAAAACATATGCAGGGATAATTTTCAGAGGGAACCAACCTGTGGGAGAATAAAATTGTGGATGTCCTTTAGAAAGCATGATTAAGACTCAGATGAAGGACAATAGTGTACATGAAAACATATTGGTTCCTCCAGAAAAACTTAAGACTCTGATAATGGAAGAGGATATGTGGTGTGTCTGTCACTATGCCCAATACAAATGCCAGATATATTTGATAAATGATGAAGTTTTAAACCTATCATATTTTTTTTTTGCTTTTGTTCTACTAGGTTGTGAAAGCAAAACTTTATAATTTCTTGTGCACTTAAAATGAAAACTCTAACTCAATAACAAATACTATCAAAACATATACACACATGCACACTTACACACACACACATACACACACACACACACACACACACACACACACACACACACACACTAAAGATATTCTAATCCTCAAGATGAAAGAAAAAGATGTAGTAACACATAAATGCCTTCTTTGGCTATAGTCAATATTAATGTCCCACGAATTTATGACTCATTTGTTTTCTTTAATATATTTAATGATATCATTAGGTAGTTATTGCAAATCAGTTATTCTTTCTGAAGATTTAATCAATGCCCAGATATGGTTCTGCTAGATCAGATTTGTTGTCCTGGGACTGTTAATTGAATATAATGTAAACAAAACTTTTGTAAATTACCTGTCAGCAAAAGAGAGACAGACAGACAGACAGACAGACAGACAGACAGATAGAAACAGACAGACAGAGACAGACAGACAGACAGACAGACAGATAGACAGATTGTGCATTGTAAAGTAGTAGACCAGAGATTGTCCTGACAATCACAGTTTTTGAAGGATTTAAGAAACATTTCATTCTTTGTGTTAGAACACTGCTTTATTGAAGTTTTTGGCCATAGGAATGTTTGGAAGTTCTAATTAATGACGAAGTATGTCCTTACCATATCTGTATGTAGCATTATGGACTGAACCAAGGAGTTGTACATGTTTTTGTGAAGAACTTAGTGCAGTTCTCATAATGTAATATGATACATGCAACTAACCCTTTATTTGGAAGGCCGACATCCTAATAAATTTTCCATGTGTGATTAGTTCTGATGGCACTGTTTTATTGCAATTGAAATGCTGTTGCAAGAAACTTGATGTTTAACACTGGCTGCAATTTATGCTCTAAAAATATGCCACCTTTTTTGTATTTTAATATAACTGAGTCAAAGATTACAATAACCGTTGATGACTCAAAAATTTGTAAAGATTAAGTATTCTTTTTATAGCCAGAACCTTAAACATATGGACTTGCATATTCTCCATGGTACACATTTCTCATTTTACTCAAGCTGATAACATTATCAATGGAATAGTGGAAATGGATTCATAGTCTGATTTACATACTATTTTTTTAATATGATTATCTTACTCTGAACCAAATAATCCATTTAGTCCAATAAGTGTTTGCATTGTTGACTGACTGTTGTTCTTATATTTAAATAGACAAAGAAATCATCTAAACAGAAACACTTTTATATGCTATATAAAAGGTGTTAGAAGTTTTTACTATCACCTTTTAAAACTGGATACCAAAATGAGATGAATGACATTTTGTAGACCATACAATTCATCCAAAGTTATATGGTTATGTTTTTTGCAATACTTATTTAAAGGCAGTGCTGCTCCCTGTAAACTATGTATTTAATATATATATATATATATATATATATATATATATATATATATATATATATATATATATATATATATATATATATATACATATATATAATATATATATATATATATATATATATATATATATATATATATATATATATATATATATATACTATATTATATTATAATATATATATATATATATATATTATATATATATATATGTATATATATTATATTATATTATAATATATATATATATATATATATATATATATATATATATATATATATATATTATATATATATATATATATATATATATATATATATATATATATATATATATATATATATATAATATAATATAATATATATATATAATTTGCTTTATATGTCGAAGGTGTGCTATCATTTGTGTCAGTCCTTCACTAATAATGCTAATATCCAAGTTCCTTCAATATCAGCTCTATTACCTTAATGATAGCTTTAAAAAAACTTACATTCTTTTTTGTCACATTTTATTGAAACCATTATCTTCATCATCATCATCATCATCATCATCATCATCATCATCATCATCGTCATCATCATCATTATCATCATCAGTACACATATCTATAAAGTTTTTCTTTTTATCTTTTGTTTTGTTGTAAAATTAAATTGGAAGGGCTGTGAAATGTTAGAACCTGTACTATTCTGAACTAAATGGCATGCAGTATCTGGTTTTATTCATCTACATTCTGAGTCCAAATCACATTGGTGATGACTTCACCTTTTATTCCCAGTGAGGCTAATAATAAACTCACTGGCCTCACAGATCTTTGTTGCTTCTTTCTGCCTGTTTTGTGGGTACTTACAACAAATTAGCCATTAAAAACTAACCAGCTGTATATCATCTCAGTTTCAACCTATCCAATCCCATTTCTTCTTACTGACTCATTCCCTCTTCTGTGTCTCCCCTCCCCAATCTTTGCATTATTTACTTTCTCGGTCATTTCTCCCCAAAAGCCTCATCCCACTAGAAATCCTTAATTGCATCCCCCCCCCCTTAGAGGCATTAAAACCACAGAAGATCCAAACGGCTATCAACTAGTCAATATGGGAGGATCCTACAAAGGTTGAAGGCACTGCCCTGTGTAATTAGAAAAAATCTTTTATATGGGACTTACCCATTTAAGTATAATTCTTCATTAAAATTCTGGCCTTGTACCTATAAAAGAAAGCATTTGTCTAAAGTGGATAAAGTACCGAAATCAATATAAAATGCACAATTGATATGCATGTGAGTGTATGAACTGAGTGAATTGATGCATTTATATATTTTGATATGTAACAATAGTTACGTTTTTCTGAAGAGCAAGCATTTAAGATACAGAATTTTTTTTTTCCTTTTTTTTTCTTTTTTTTTTTTGTTTAGCAGGTAATTCTGAATATATGAGATTTTGGGCTGAAATAAAGACTAAAGACACAGGCATACAAGTTCCTCTATGCATTTCAAACACATACTCAAACACATTTAAATTCTTATTGTAATAGAATTTTTAAATCAATAAAATGCAGGCAATCATCAATGTATAGGCACATATATATATATATATATATATATATATATATGTCTTTATATACTGAAAAAGTTGACATCAGAACTATCGAATCCCTTATACCATATCCATACATCTATATCTGTCATATATCTATAATCACAAATCGCTATCACTGTTACCGGCAATGCTATCTTTAACCACAGCGATGATAGAGCAATGAGACTCTTATGTTGGCACATCCAAACTTCAATCAGAACCAAGAAGGATGCAATTTCAGGGCAAAAATGCCAATTTTTACTTTGAAATATTTTTGCTTTCTGCTTCTTTTCTTTCATTAATCATTTACATGTTTACTTTTGTTTTTTTAAACCTAAACATTTTTCCATTTGTTCTTCAAACTTGCAACGCATTTCTATTCTTTATTTTAGCAACTTCTTACTGTTATGCTAATGCTGGTGCTGATTATTTTCTTTACCATTTCTTTTTGTTTGTTCTTGCCTATATTGATACACCAATGCATGCACACATAATACTGTGTAACATACACTCATATAAGTTTGTATATGTAAATTACACATAATTCTGTATATGAAAGTATATAGTTCCTACTATAAAAAAAAAAGACAACAGGAAAAAAATTGGGTTGATGGGATTTTTGAAAGTTCGGGCTTAAAAAAGAGAACAAGAATTAAATAATTGCTAAATGCTGATTTCACATCTTTTAAAGTTCTAAGGTGACATCAGCTAGATATATAAAAAATTTAAATTATATAAACCACTATCAAGTAAAGAAAATATATGCTTTTTGCAAACAGAATTTGTTTAATGATCCATGGATTATTATTAAGATATATATGTTGTTGTTTTTAATTATTTATTTATATGCAAATGCAGATATAAATTAATTATTTTACCTAAAGATTTAAGTATTTTTTTTTTCTTTAAGTATATTATAAAGTTGATATTAGATAACTATTGCATTACACTTGGAAATAATACTTTCATGCAGCCTTTGAAAAAATACAAATGTTAATGGTACACATGCCAATGGAAAATGAAAATTTTAATATAAGATGAATATATATATATAAACAAATATGATCTTTAACCATGTGACATATAACCATGTGTCTACCACTGGTTCAAAGGCAATTTGGATATATAATAAAAGGTTTAAAAATGTTAATAACTTGACAATTAAAATAATTCATAAATATTTTGTCATGCATGTTTAAAGTTATATGGAACATTTCACATACATATTTTTATATTACATTATATGCACACAGACATGCACATGCACACACACACACACACACACACACACACATATGTACACACAAGGCAAAAAAGTGAGTGGCCATATTATTTCTATGGAGATTAAGTGTTAGATAATTCAAAAAGTTTGAAACTTACTACTACTACTACTACTACTACTACTACTACTACTACTACTGTTCATTCTTATTTCAGAAGAAATAAGACATTTGTCTATACAAGCAATTGATGTGCCATCTTGTGGAGTCATCTTTATTGCTTACTATATAAAATGATGGTATATATATATATATATATATATATATATATATATATGTATGTATGTATATGCACACACATACCTATATATATTTATATATATATACATATATATATATATATATATATATATATATATATATATATATATATATATATATATATATATATATATATATATATATATATATACATTCGCATAAGATGTATTTACATATTCAAGCCCATACTCTCTCTTTCTCTCTCTCATGTGCAGGTATTTATGTGTACACATGCATGCATACACACACAAATACACACACATACACATACACACACATAAACACACACACAGCACAAATAGTCATGAACACCAATGATAATACAAAATTGGAGAAAAACCAGATTGCAATAATATATAATCGGTCTGAAGACATGCAATTCAATACCAACAAATTTTATGCACTTTGCTGTCAGCTCACTAATAGATTAGACACAGAATACAGAGAAGTAGTAGGTATTGTAATCCCGGAGTCATAATGAGTGTGTGGTCTAGGAACCTACATGAATAATGATGCATATTACTAAGATGGCAACAATGTACAAGTGTCCAGGCTACAGGATTCTAAGATCTTTCAGAACAAGAAAAAAGAATACCATGTTGGTCCTGCAGACAACTGCCCCTAATTATAGTCATCATGTACAGTCAAACTAGCATCAAGGTTTGAAAGGGAATCCAATGCTGTTACACCCATGAGGTTGCCTCAGTGTAACAGATGAGCTTTTAGGAGAAGCTGAAAGAACTGAGGCTCCATTCCCTGAAGCAAAGACAAAAGTTATGCAATGATTTATATATGGAAGAGCCTGAAGGGTCAAATGTTTAACTTTGGGAGCAACAGCCATACCAATACCACCAAATTAAACCCCACTGTATGATACCAAAGTTCCTACCATCTCTGTCTAGAGTAATAAACCAATACTGTAAGAGATTAGTGTTAAAGAGCCCACAGCTTTTCAATACTGTGACAAAAACCATCAGAGACCTGTGAGATATAGATGTAGGTATATTCAAAAAAATATTTTGATACACTTTTACATGAAGATATCATGTGAACCCACATAATGGCAGTAGATGCAAATGAGGGTGGTATTGATTGTTGATGATTGTTCAATTCCCTCATACACAATAATCAAAAACAGGAAGAAGGCTATGGGGCCATAGAAATGAAAGGAAAATAAACTAAAAATCCTGTCAATGGTAGATCGCCTGCATGGCCACAGCACAGCCCACACACAAACATATTGTATATACACACATTCACAGTACATACATGCATACATATGTGTGTAATTGTTTGTTATATATATATATATATATATATATATATATATATTGCATTGCATTTATCAAATTCTATGTAACAGTTTTATGTTGTTTTAATAATAATTTGTTGTTGTTTTTGTTTTTGTTGGGTTTTTTTTGCACATTTGTTAGTGTTGCAAGCTTTTGTTGTAGATATTTACTCATGAATGATTTCTTAATATTTTAGTTTCTTCTTCAGGTACAGATAGCTTGTATTGTGTATGATAGTATTTCAAAATATTTTAAGCATTAAAATTACTTTTCCTTTCTTTTTTTCTCTCCCTTTTTCCAAAATGTGTATTTGCTAACTTAAATATTTAATAAATATATTTTGCTTACATCAATATTAAAAGTATATTAATGTCTCATTCGTTTTTCAATTGAAAAAAGAATGAAAGGCAATTTTTTTTAAAAATACAAATATAATTAAGACATGAATCCCTTTATGATTGATTGGTCTCTGTGTAAGAATAAACTTGAACAGTAATTCACAAATTGAATTCTTCTCACTGTTATATAAACCACAACAATAAAGAATAAACAATTTGTTGGGAGCAACATCGTGTGATAGTAAGTCTGTCTATGAAACAATTCTAAATTTCAAACCTTGTACTTAAATAATGAATTAAGAATGTGGAATAATATAAAATGAATAAAGGAATAATTTCCCAGTGATAGACTCAAATCGCTTAAGATTATCTTCTGTTAAGAAAAATAATTTTCTAAGAACACTAAGTCAGTGAGAATTAATGTTGTGCAAATGGTTAAGTTTCTTTATATCAAAATCTACAATGCAGTTTCAGTTACTGGAATTTCACTTCATTTGTCATAATTTCTGAAAACCAATAAGGAAGGTATGGACATTACCTAATCTCTTAATCAAACTTCTTATAAATCTAAAAGCTTATCTAATGTAGAAGTGTATGTATGTATGTATGTATGTATGCACTCTGTTAGCCATAGATGATGTTAATCCTAAAAGAAGAGAAATTTAGTTCCTATTATATTTTTTATAGTTGTAAACTAGTCAGTAATATTTGTGGGGAAATGAACAGAACTAGAATTAAAATCTGGAGTAGTTATATACTATTTTGTCTTAAGCAAAAGAAGTATTCATTAGAAGAGATCCCTTAACTAGATACTGACAAAAACATATCATTACACATCAAATACTTCATCTCATAGTAAAATAAGTTTAGTTTATATTTTCTATATATTCTATTCCTTCAGTCCTAATTTTTGTATAGTTATTTCTAAAGTACTCTATGAGATGATCTTTTAAGCTTTATCCTTTCTATATCACCAATATATTGATTGATTCTCATCCCAGGGTAGTTCATTCAAACTGTCAACAATAAGAATGAATAGAAATTGAAATTCAGCTATACTTCAACCCTACTTAATATGAGAAAATAGTGTGTGTAGTATAGTAATTACATTTTTAATAATTGTATTTACAAAAACAATACAGTTGGCAAAACAGTTATACTTTTACAAGGAAACAAATGGAATTTTCATGTAACGTGGATATAATATGGAAATAACATTGATATAACTAAGAATCCTTGAAGTGATTTTCAAATTTACTTAAGTAGACAGCAGTGAATTCCCTGCACTAACTACCATTAATAGACAGACTAATATAATCATTGAACTTATTCAGCAATAACAAAAGCTTGATTTTACTTTTAGTTTAATCAGCTTAGTCCTCTGGAAGACCTCATAATAGTTGGTTATTGATTTATGATGGCTGTGCACAAGACAAAGATTGTATTCAAATGACTGAGCTGACTTTAGTAGTATATTACTGGTATGTGTATTAAAGGCCTCAGAAATATTTAGAATTTTAAAAAAATAAATCAATACAAGAAAAATGTTAAAAGAGAACAGTGAAGTACCAAGCAGATGTGCAGTTTCCATTTAATGATTATTATTGAATTTCCATTATATTAAACTCTTCCAGAATTCACAAAGACACACAAAGCTATGGCAAATTTCTTAGATAAAATTCTAGTGGACATTTGGAATGAATTGTTAATCATTTCTGTTTTGACAGAATACTCAATGAAAGATTTAAAAATGTGTATCATGAGACCATTCATAACATTTGTGAGTAAATTGCCCATAAGAAGTCAAACAGAATTACAACTGCTAAAAGAGTAAGTCTTTATATATGAAATGTGGATTTCCATCTAACTATAAACATTATATATATATATATATATATATATATATATATATATATATATATATATATACACATATATACATACATATATATATATATATATATATATATATATATATATATATATATATATATATATATATATATATATATATATATATATATATATATATACATATATATGTGTGTGTGCATATACATATAAATATGTGTGTGTGTGCATATATATACTCATATATTTGCAATATATATAGATACATATATATATATGTTGTATGTATGCATATATATGTGTATATATATGTATATGTACATATATATTTGTCTGTGTTTTTGATATGTATGTCACTGGCCATACTGCATTGTTTCCCTTAGCTCATTTTTGTTTAACTTATGCAAATTACCTTCACCATGAATGCATTCTTTTCTTTCTGTACATGTCTATGTGTTTTGGATGCTAAAAACAAGTTAGCACAATTGCCATGTTGATGATTTATATTAGGACAGAAGTATGTGTACACAATTGTCCTCTAATTTCCAGACAATAATGACATGTTCTTTCCTTAATGGCATGTCAACTTTGGCAAATCCTTGATGTTTCAGATTATCTCCCTTTATTATATGGAGCTGGTCTCAATTGCATTTTAGTAAATGTGAGACATCCAGAAGCAGAGATAATTTTGATAAATCAAGAATCTGTTATATGGTATTAACAGATCTGTATTTTTCTATTTGACATACATATACGAGTGTGTGTGTGTGTGTTTGTGTGTATTTGTGCACATATATATGTGTGTATGTATATGTGAATATATACATATATATATATATATATATATATATATATATATATATATATATATACACGATGGGCCATATTATCATCCCCATCATTACTGTCATTTTCCATGCTTGCATGCATTCAGCAGAATTCACTGAGCAAGAATTTCTACAGGATACTCTTCCTGTTCCCAGCCTACTCCTGTTTTGATGTTAGCTGGAAATGAAGGACACTACTTATACAATGGTAATGCTGGTTTACAACTATCACATCATGTCAAGACAAGGAAGCACATACATGTTAACACTCACACATACATATATACATGTGTATATATAACAGGCTTCTTTCAGTTTCTGTCCACTAAATCCACTCACACATTCTTGGTCAACCAAAACTATATATGCATACATACATATATACGTGCATATGTACGTACATACATACATACATACATACATACATACATACATACATAAGACTTTCCTCAAGTTCCAAATGGGAATTTGTCTAAGTTAACTACAGCCCAAAGATGGAGCCTTGTCTCTTTGTTGGAAACTGGCTCCCTCGTCAATGGAAGATTTATAATAATTAGAAAATAGAAGCAACATGCATACCTTTCACACAGTAAGTCTTTTTGGTTGCTTCTACAGAATTATGGCCAGTTCAAACTTGTAAAGCATAACTTGTCAAATTAGACTACACTACACATACATCTGTGCAGCTTTGAAATCATACACAGAGTGAATCAATGCCCAATGTGATAGAGCACCAACTCTCACAATATTACCAACCTCAACAGGTACTTTCTACAGCTTGAAGTGCTTTGGTCATTTAATATACATGTTGCAAACTAGTACATATGCAAATATGACAAAAGTTTTGACATGCCTCAATATATACAGCTACATTTATATGTATATATACACAGCCAAAATTTACATACATATATACATACATATATATATATATATAAGTATATATATATATATATATATATATATATATATATATACAGTAATAAGGATGGCTTGTTTTGTTCACAATTTTACAACCAAAAGGTGACGTATATATTTCTGCCTTTTGGTTATATATATGAGAACAGAATAAAACTGGAGAGATACCTTTATATTATAACATCATAAATTACATAATCTTTACATGTGTTTCATAAGCAAACACCAGTATTTGTGCAGTGATCCTTATGTAAAAGACTGCATAATCACACTGAAGTATCAGATCTTCAGAAGAAAATAATAAGTTAATCTATTATTGTTTACCAAAATTATTTGGTTGACAGTGCTAAATTAGAACTGACCATAAACTTAAGAGACTATTCTTTCTATAGCAGTTAAGAAAAGGGAGTCTGTTAGTTTTATTCTATCAGTAAAACAAAGATGGTAAGAGGAAATGAAAGAAAGAAAGTAGAATAACTATAGTCGGGATTTTTAAGGAAGAAAAAGAAGATCAGTTACCCAAGAAACTTCTAAGTTAACAATGAGAAATGGTTTATAAGGCAGCAATAGTGAGAGCAGCATGGATTTGGTTGGCAACAATCGTTCATCACTTGTTGGTTGGCTAGAATTGTCACTCACATTCACACTCTCATCGACTCCCATATAAGTATATATAAAGTATTCCCTCCAATCCCTTAACCGTGTGGTCGTTGGAGCATTCATTGATGATGTTGCAACCAGATTTCACCATTTTTTTCTGTCTTCTGCTGCCTTCTGTGAGTCTGCAAAATTAAGACCTGTCCACTATTTGATGTTAACCCAGGAGATGACTGATCCAATATAGGTTCTGATCTGATTGTCATCAGCATGTATGTACCATGTACAAGTTAGCTTGGTGGTACCCATTTCTCTCCTAGCTGTTAGCAACACCTGTATGCCTCTACCTGAGGCACATCTTGGCCTCAAGCATGAGGACGTTCACCCAAGCAGTTTCTTCTACCCTTGTTAGTGACTCCTTAGGAAGCCTTACTCAGAGTATTTTACCTACTGGTGCAGTGTTAACACTATCTCTTCACCTGGTTTAGCCCACCAGCTAAAGTGGGGTATCAGGGTGTGACATGAGAAGCCATGGAGTGAGAGATTAGGAGTTGAATAAAGATCAGTGATGTCCATACACCTAACCATCCCTAGCAAGGCGCAGCTGCCAAACAGCAAACACATTACTTCTATTCAAAGCCCTCTACACCCCACACATAAATGATCATTTACATATAACTACAACATACATATGTATCCATATGTCTATTTTCAATACAGATGTGTGTGTGTATTGTTATATTTCAGGATGCCTTTTTTTTTCTCTTTTGACTTTTCCAGCGACTCTCCAGTCTAAAATAAGAAAAATAATAATGCTGAAGGGAAAAATGAATATGTAGTGCATGTGTTGGTTTGGCAAAAAAGAAAAATAAATGACCATCTCGAAATATAACAATATCTGTTTCAACATGATTTCACAGCGGGAATCCTGCAAAACAAATGCATAAACGTATATATATATATATATATATATATATATATATATATATATATGTATGTATGTATGTATGTATGTGCGCATGTATCCATCCATCCTGTTTGGTTGAACAAACACAATAAATACAATTCAAATCACACAAATATATATGTATATATTTTGGGTGTTACAAAGGGTATCCAGCTGTAGAAACATGCTTGTTTGCTTGAGAAGTTTGCTTCTTAGCCAAGTAAGTTCAAACTTGGTCTCACCCTGTGATACCTTGGGAAAGTCCCTTTTAGTGTAATCTTGAATTGACCAGTACCTTATGAAAGAAATTAGTAGATGAAAATTGCATATAAGTCTGTTGTGTGTGTGTGTGTGTGTGTGTGTGTGTGTGTGTGTGTGTGTGTGTGTGTGTGTGTGTGTGTGTGTGTGTGTGTGTGTGTGTGTGTGTGTGTGTGTCTATGTGTCCGTCTGTCCATCTCTAAGTATGTTCTGTTTACATTCTATGTAAAGAATGTGATAGTTACAAATGCTAAAATGTTTTGCCATTCACAATCAATAAACTATCCCCTGACTCTGAGCTTTCAAAGACATGAGGAGTCAAATATGCTTTACTTGTGAAGCAGGTATTGGTTAATGATTTTGAAGTATATCCAGGATCAGAATGATCTTAGTAGCATATGTTCACCTAACCCATGCTGCCATGGAAAAAAAAAAACAGAAGTAAAACAAATTGAGAATATGTATGTGTGTATATATATATATAATCTTTTCTTTTTATATACTAATTAAATTCTTTTGTAAAGCAACGTACTGTTATCTGAAGAAGAATTTTTATCTCTAATCTCATTTCAATTTTTATTTGTCTATTTTAAATGTCTTCAAGTTCATCTCTTTATTCATTCATTTATTTATTTGCCTGTGCATGCAATATTCATTCTTATTTTAATTTTATTTATTCTTCTTTGCAACTGCTCCTTCTTGGTTCTGGTTCAGAAATTTTAAATATTTTTCCCAACAATTATTTTTACCACAAACAAAATATGTCTTGCGGGGTATGCACCTTCATTTCTATCTGTTTGATATTGCCTACATATTAAAAGAGTATAATAAAATAAAAATATTTTTACTATGGAAATTTTTTGAAATATTCCAAAGAATAAAAAAAAAAACATTTTACAAATTATACATAAATCTAAAGAAAATTATTATTATTAAATGAAAAAAAAAGTACATTTGT
>NC_142931.1:44149018-44166518 GCF_046866305.1 Octopus bimaculoides | reverse complement strand
AAAGATAAGTGAAAGTGGAAAAATACGTGCTGCTAAATGGTCCTACTCTGACTATGCAGCTTTAGGCTAACAAGTTGAAATGGGATAAGGCACTTACCTGTAATGTGCCATGGTAAATTGGAGCTGAGTGGAGTGCTCCAAATTACTCAGTGCGGTTCCCTATTCTCCTTTTAAAGATTCTTTCTTGTTCTTATTTTGTTGTCCTCTGCATTTATTTTCGTTTTTCTTGTTTTTGTTCAATCATCCTAGTTCTTTGAGGCATTCAACACTAAGGTGTGTTTTAGTCCAAAAAATGTAACAACTTGGCTTTCTACCTAGTATTGTCAATCTCATGCCCTTTATCTCAGTACCTTCTATTGGCACAGTTCTAGCATTGCTCTGAGGCTTTGGAGTTTATTAGGACTTTAACAGTCCATTTTATTGGTGCCTGACCACAGGATACTTTTTTTGCACTTGCTTTAACCACTCTCCCATATTGTGACACAAAAGTCACTACATGCCAAGGGTCTGCACCATGTTCAGCAACTTTTATGATAATTCTTGTGTTTCCTGGACTCATTTGCTGTGGAAAAAACTATTAATCTGAGGTATATATGTGATAATTTCAGCCTGTGTTTTGACTGTTTTCAGTTTTAATGGTACAGTAAAATGTGTCATACACTTTTGATTAAATTATTTAATTTCTCCTGGAGTGTTTGCTGTAACTACTTGACATGAGGGAAAATTAAATCCACTTCCATCAAATAGTTTTTCTTTTTGTCCTCTCTTGGATGATTTCCTATAACAAAGCAATACTATTTGTCTTTGGAAACTCTCTAGTCTTCATTTTTTTTCATTCTTGTAACTGTATTCAGGTCAAAAAATTCTCTCTCTTCATTTAATGTTTCAGAAAGGTTCGTTTTTACACAATAGCTATATGTGGGCTATTGTATTTGGAATTAAGTAAGATGTTGTTACTGTTGTTGTTGTTGTTATTGTTGCTTCCAAATTACTTATTTGGATATTTGGGATATTTTCTTCTAGTAAGTTTTCACTATACTGTTCATTATCCTTTTCCTCTTATACATTTAGTTCTGTTTTGATTTTGTGTTGTTTTTCTCACCATTATGGTGTTTTGTTATGTGACATAATTATGTGTGGTAACCATTTTGGATGCAAAAATGTAGTGTGTGCAAATAACATTTTAAAAGTTTGTAAAACAAACCTCTTTTTTCCTGTTGTCTATTTTTGGATATCAAAGACAGCCCTTCCTAAGGCAATTATTATCCTTTTTACAAGTATTCCAAAGAAAATTGCATTTGGTAATGCTTGAAGTAAAATGTGCTTTGAAGGGAGAATCAAAAAGATATTTTCACACAACAGGAATCAATAATAATAATAGTAATAACAATAATAATAATATAGCAGCATGAAGTTACTATACCACATTCTTAATTAGCTTTCTAGGATCATAGCCACAGAGTGTTTCAGCAACAATCCATTGAAAATGACGGTCTGTCGGAGAAACATACTTTGCTATTCCCTTTCTTTCAGTTTGCAGTTTTAATGATCTTGTGATATAAAAGTTGAGTTGAAGTGGTAAGTTGTTGGGATTTAAGAAGATACTATCATGTACTGACTTTAGGGGATGTAGCTAAAGTTGAAACATTAGGGTGCAGACCAAACTGAAGAAATTTTAGGGAAGAGGATATTTTTATGCAATGTGTTGGGTTAATGTAACAATAACAATAATGTAAGAGATCCCCCCCCCCCACATTAATTATCTTGTATGAAAAATATGTCAAGCTCTTTGTAAATGTTCAATGTATATTTTTGTGCCTAATCAGTGGATTGTGGCTATACATCAATACTTTTATTACTCAAAGATATATTACCTGAAAGATAGAATAGATGGTTAAATAGACTATTAGGCTATTTGTACATTAGCTGAGAGTTCAAAACTGCTGAGTTTCTTGGCAAAATACATTATTCTACATTGCCTCAATTTATCTGTCAGAAGCATGTAACAGATAATTTCAGACTGTTACTTGTGATAGACCAACATCTTTCTCAAGATCGGATTTAATGCTTATCTAAGTTATACTATGAAATCATAGTTATGCACTTACCTTCAAAGCTTTTTGAAACTCAAGATGCATTTTTTGTTTTTTTTTATTTTACATTTATAAAGATGAAGGCATGGCTGTGAGGTCAAAGAGTTTGCCTTCAGTCATGTGGTTTGGGTGTCAACCCTATGGTATGGCATCTTGGGCTAGTGTCCATAGTAACGAAAGTTTTGTGAGCTTTGTTAATCGATTTAGTAGGTGGAGACTGAAAGGAGCCCATTACAGTGTCAAACAAAATATTTAATGGCAATTCTTATGACTCATTATGCTCTGACATTAACTTTGCCTTTCATTTTTTCATGGTCAATAAAATAAAGTACCAATCACGTACTGGAGTTTATTTAATAGACTTGCCTGCTTCCCTTCAAATTGCTGGTCTTGTGCCAAAATTAGAAAGAATTATTATTAGTATTGTGGAGGCGCAATAGCCCAGTGGTTAGGGCAGCGGACTTGTGGTCGGAGGATTGTGGTTGCAATTCCCAGACTGGATGTTGTGTATGTTTATTGAGCGAAAACACCTAAAAGCTGCACGAGGCTCTGACAGGGGGTGGTGGCGACCCCTGCTGTACTCTTTCACCCCAACTTTCTCTCACTCTTTCTTCCTATTTCTTGAGTAACGCTGTGATGGACTGATGTCCCGTCCAGCTGGGGGGAACACATACGTCATAGAAACCGAGAAACCGGGCCCATGAGCCTGGCTAGGCTTTAAAAGGGTGAAGAAAAAAGAGAAAGAAAAATTATTAGTATTATAAATAAAACACAATATATCCTCATATAAACTCCAGTACTTGCCTGGTCCTTTATTCACTGCAAAAGGCTAAGTTGACCTCATCAGGAATTGAACTCAGAAAATAAAGAGCTAGAAGAAACATAACAAAGCAATTTTTCCAATGCTGTAACAACCAATCCATCACCATAGCAATAATGATTTAGACAATAGACCAGGTATTTTGGCTGAGGTGTCAGTCAACACCACCAATCCCAGTACTTGTTAGGTACATTTTTAGTGATTCCAGAGGGATAAAAGCAATGTTGACCCTGGTGAGATTCAGCCAATCTATCAAAAATAAGGAATTATCACTACTGTCACTACACAGTATTTAATTTCTTTGCCTTTCATACAGTTTGTGAACAGTATAATAATTACTAACCCTTCAAACATTTACCTTGGATATAACCAAATCATTATTATTATAACATTATTAATAGTGTTAATTTTTAAGGCATTAGATTAAAAGAATCAGTAGCATGATGGACAAAATACCTTGGCATATTTAGTTACATCCCTTTGTACTAAAAGTTTAAATCATTATGAGGGTCTGTTTTGCCTTCCATCCTTCTCAGGATGATAAAATAAGAAACAATCAACTGTTGTGTTCAATATAATTGACTATACCCTCTCTGAGAATGTGTGGCTTTGTGCTTATGTTAGATATCAATATTATCATCATTTTTTTTATATTTTGTATTTTTTATACATTATTAGTGTTATACATTATTAGAATGTTTCTGATTACTTTTTTGTTTCATTTGTTTTTATTTTTTGTTTTCTTTGCTTTTATACTTTTTTTTATATCAGTTTATAATTGAGTATTCAGTACATCATACTAACTATTCCAACAGCTGCCCACGTTCTTTCCCCATCCTTTCTACTGAGTGTTTAGTTGCTAGTTAAATAGCTGAAACGCTAAAGTGTTGAAATGATTGAAATATAAAAGCTATTATGATGCTTATTTAATGATGTTATCTCAAGATTCCAGATGCATCAAGAGAAACTTGCCATTTTGAACTAAGATTAAACAGATCAACAATCATTAATCTTCATATGAGACAGAATGTTATGCCCATAATTAATTCCATTACAGACTTTACTCTTGTCTTAAATGAGGTTTTTGATTCTTTGTGACCTTTATAATTTTAATTGTATTATCTCTTTTTTTTCTTTTTTCTTTATAATATTGGGTAGTTGGGTGGGAAGACAATTAGTTAATTACTTTTAAAAGTCAATTAGTTGAAAATATTTCTTTTTTTTATAAAAAGTCTGTTGGTTAAAAATGATACATTCAACTAGCATACTATGTAATTTTACCAATAGCTTTTATGAGCTGACAAAGTCTCTATGTAGTCTCTAGACCTGCTAAAGATAGCAGCCAAATTTCTTTCATATCATACCTTACTGCCCTAAAACTAGAAAGGACACCTTGGAGAATGTGATCTAGAAAACACTATTACTTGAAAAGAAAAGTGGGAAAGTTACAGCTACAGCAGGTTTGCTCACTCAAAAGGAAAATATAACATAACTTCATTTTATTCTACTATTTTATTTTATTTATTTTTGTATTTAAGGCTCCATATAGGTAACTGAATTTCTAAAAAGATAGTTTTCCTTGAGATCTTTAAATGTCAAATATAACTTATTGGTGATGATATGAGTCAGTTACATTATTTAAGCTTCATTATTAAGAAATATCCAGAAATAAGTTTATTGTAAAAATTGGATCAGTTCAATTTTTTAGTTAAGTGTCATTGAAGATAATGTTCTTCGTGCATATAAGTAAATAGAATATGAATATAAATATTTTCAGTTTTTACTGCTTAGAAATCATTGATTTTGTTTCAACCCCGATAAACTAATTTTTTATTATGTATACTGGTTGTCAAACAACATGCAAATATTTTTCCGGGTCTCATTTCTTGAAATATCTTTACTTTGTTGCTAACATAAAGTAGTAGTAGTAGTAGTAGTAGTAGTAGTAGTAGTAGTAGTAGTAGTAGTAGTAACAACAGCAACAAATATTACTATTTTTCACTATTATTATTTATTTCATTGTTATTATCGTTATTTTTGTTATTAAATAAATAGATAATAAAAATAACTTTCATATATCAGTCTCTGCGGAGGCATCAATGGTATGAAAATAATAATAATAATAATAATAATAATAATAATAATAATTTCATACCATTGATACCTCCACACAGACTGATATCTGAAAGTTACTTCTTTTTTTTTTTAACAATATGTCTGTTCTACCTTGCTTCATTTAACTACAGTTAAGTTTCTTATGGTAAAAAAAAAAAAGACTCTTCTGCTGTAATGTTAGTGCAAGTGTGAGGTGTCAACTATCTCATCCCATCAATCATATGTAATATAAAGTAATTCCAAATCAAATATTAACTACAGTAACTTCATTCTGCTTTCCAACCATATTGATTTAGACTGTGAGCTAGTCTTTCCTTTCTTTGAAGAGCCAACATAAGACAAGCATCTATTACTGTTATTTTCTGGTTCTGACACATCATTTTCTGTAATGTCTTGACATGTTACAAATACCCTACTATCATTCTCATACTCTGTTACAAATCTTTCTTTGACTCTATCACAAATGTCATTCTCTAACTCTGCAATTAATGTCATTCCATTTACTTAATCCTAGTTGCTTGCAGTGAAGTTAATTGACATACATCAAACAACAAGTGTTATCTGAAATGCATTTATCATTCGTGTTATAACCTCCTAAAGTTACACCTGAATTTTTCCTTCCTTTATACCACTCATTTCTAATGAAGCTATTTTCTTTACTAACTGCAAAACCTTTCTCATTCTGCTCACTCTCCCCTACACCACATTCAATAACACTATCACCCTTCCATTTAAAAAGAAATCTACTACTACCATCCGTTTCACATCAATAATTTATAATTTCAGATTCAGTGTAGAAAAAAATTAAAAAGCTTTCATGTCATTAGGTAACATATAGATGCTATTTCTATAGTTTTTCAGTTTATTTCATTTATCATACGTGAGAATATGTTGAACTGCCTTCATTGTCAAATTTTCTACATCATTCTTAAGCAAACCACAGTTCATGGGACTTTCTAAATGGCATGCCAACAAAAAATTATCTTGATTTTTTTCAGTAGTGTGGCTTGCCTGATGACAAGTCAAGTCTCATGGCACCTACTTCTCAGAAAAGTTTGCCCATGCTTGTTCTATGTCCTTTATGTCATCTCTGCATATATCCATAGTTCCAATACTTTTGTTAGGATCTTACCTGATCAACAAATTAGTGAAACTATCTATTGTGTTTATAGTCTATAGCAGATGGCTGGTCTGGTATGTTAGAGGGAATTGTATTTTGATGTCTTTTAAAAGTCTCAGGGAAAACTTCTTTTATCATTTCTTGTCCCACTACTTTCTTTCTAAACCTACTTTTAACTTTATCACCATATCACCTTCTGTCTGATTGTTCATCCACAGAACTGGTTTTTGGCTCACAGCTGGTTATCTCACAGAAACTTTTATTTTCCCTCTGTTATTAGTGTCTCTCTTTCTCTCACTCTCTCTCTCCCTCTCTTTCTCCCTCTCCTCCTCTTCTTCCTCCCCCCTCCTCCTTACTGGAATACATGTCAAGTAGCAGCTTTTCTTAACTTGCATTAGCAGAAAGATCTTTCAGCTTCCATACCTTCCTTCATTAGATTGTTTTGTGTTTCAGAGACTACATAGGTTTTATCCTGCAGTCACTAATCACTTGTCTATGTTAAATATTGCATTCTTCACTATAAGTACTTGGTATTCACAATCGGCTATCAATCCTTGTGAATCTGTCTGGTTTGCCTTCTTGTTTGACTAGTAAGTTGTGTTGTGGTTCACTAGTTTCATGAAGTTATTGTGGCATATGGTCAAATCACTTGTGGTGCAAAACACCAAGAACTTTGACACCTCCTCAGTCCTCATATCAAATTCATAGCCACCATATACATCAGAATATTCATTATGGGGTTGTCTAACATATGCATTAATGTCTCCAGCGATTATAATGGAATCTCTATTACTTTTTTTATGGGGTCAGTCTACAAGAGGACCCTGTAAAAATAAATGTCTTGCTCATGTAGCAAAAACTTTGAGTAACAACAAAGTAACCTGTCATCTGTTTTCAAAAGCAAATAAACATGTACATACACATACATATATATACGCACACGCACACACAAACACACATACACTCTCATACAGACACACATACACTCACACACACACATACACTCGCATGCACCCACACATACACACACACACACACACACACACACACACACACACATACACATACATCATGTCCTAGCACGTATAAACGCCAGTAGCTTTTCTATTAGTGTATACGTTTTGTGCTTATGATAATGATTAAAATAAGTAATTAAAGCCAAAATTAATTTGTTTTATGTACTTTTTCTTTATTTGAAGCCCAAGGTGGAGCACTTCAGGAAATGATACCCTTTCGTAGTAAGTGTTTTAATAATTTGGGAACATTGGTGTGCAATTTTTTTAATTTTTACCCCACTAATCAGAACCTGTTTTTCTCCTTAACCTTGCATCCATCACTGAAAGCAGACTAGTCTATGACTGATCCTGTAGAAGTCCCTTCTACTCTGTAGATATTCATTCTACTAATGTATTTTCCCCCCAAATAATTAATTCCCCATAATTACATCAACAAAACCAGTGTTACCACTTGCTCCTCTGTTACTGATGTAACAGGATCACCAGTATATCTAGGCATTGTTCTCTAACCTCAATCACAATATTAGACAAATGCCTTCTATCACTACTGTCCCACAATTATCTAAACTCATTCCATAACTAGCAAGCCCTTTACAAAACACATAGAGTCATACCTATACCTTTTTAGTTTCCATATGAAATTCATCCCATGGAGTACTCTCCTGCTACTTTTGTTTCCTTACTCAAGAAGGGTTGGGCACATTGGGCAATTGCTCACGACCTTGGGAGTTTAGGGGCCTAATCTGACTTATGTATGTTGTCGCTCACTCTCAGTAAAGAGTGCACTGGTTCACCCAGGACACCTACTATGCTGCTAAAGGGCTTAATCTGCTTTGTCCAGGACATAGCTAAATCCTATTATAGCAAAAAGCTGATGGCCTACCAATAAAGTAGCAATACTGCGAAAGTTTTACACATATACGTGTGTGTGTATGTGTGTGTGTGTGTGTGTGTGTGTGTGTGTGTGTGTGTGTGTGCGTGTGTGTGTGTGTGTGTGTGTTTTATTTGAAAATAAGAGCAGTACCTGTGAACTTTGCAGACTCTCCAAGACACAAGAGATTGATATTCCACTTAGATTATTGTCAGCTACCTGCAGGAAATGATGGAGTTCTAAGGGACTTCTGAGGAGAAGAACTAGGTGTTGTGGTTAGTGTGGGGCCTGGGACAAAGTTGAACTCAAAATGGAGGATGAGGGTAAGAGACTTAATAAAGACATGATGTTCAGGAGAGATTTGGATGTAAAATATTCCAATCTTCATCACCATCATCCCTTATATGATAAAATAAAATATATATGTATATATATCAGTATCATCATCATCCTCATCATCATCACCATCATCACCATCATCACCATCATCGTCGTCATCATCATCATCAGTACCATCACCATCATCATCATCATCATCCTTATTGCCGTTTTAACATCCAGTTTTCCATGCTTGTATGAGTCAGACTGAATTTATTGAGGGACATATTATTCTTCAGTTGGATGCCCTTCCTCTCACCAACCCTCTCTTTTTCTTCCAAATATGTTTATTTCCAGGTATGTTTTTGAAGAATATTGTTAATGAATAATACTACTTACATGACAGTGAGACTCATTTACAACTACCATTTGATACAAAATACACACTAATATACAAATACACATATACATACATACGTACATACATACATACATACATACATACAATATATATATATATATATATATATATATATATATATATATATATATATATATATATATATATACATATATATATATATACATATATTTATGGAGGTTATGAGCAGTAATGGTGTCAATTAGACCCAGAGGTTTCAGGTAATGCTGAGTAAGTGCTAAGAAAGGACCATAGTTAAGCTCGAGGTTCGGTGATTATGCAAATAGGGGATCCAACATAGGTCATATATCGTATGAATATAAGGATTTACTTTTCGTAATGAGATAAAAAACCAAGGCTGTGTATATTTTAGAACATTTATAAATAGAAGGTCTTACAGCTGTTTCCAGAATATTTATTATATCTCTTCATCGGAGATGGTGTGAGAGGATGGTTAAGCAATAGTTAATTTAGATAAGATAGGAAATAGAGAGTGAATGCAGGAATATTCACTCTCTATTTCCTATCTTATCTAAATTAACTATTGCTTAACCATCCTCTCACACCATCTCCGATGAAGAGATATAATAAATATTCTGGAAACAGCTGTAAGACCTTCTATTTATAAATGTTCTAAAATATACACAGCCTTGGTCTTTTTTATCTCATTATGAAAACTATATATATTCATATATATATATTGGAATGTTTGGAGGTGATTTTTTTCTAATATACATATATATATATATATATATATATATATATATATATATATATATATATATTAGATAATAAAACAAATAGTTTATACCTGGTATCTTCCATCTTCCATCTTTCATTTACAATATGGATATATATATTACATACGCAGAGACACACACACACATATACATCCATACATGCACGCACACAAACACACACACATACACACACATATTGTGGGAAGTACATTGGTGTAGTTATATGGGATGTAAGCAATATATGAATAGACTAGTAGCAATAACAAACAGATGGATGAATGTGTGAACAAATAGATGAGTAAATAGAAGCATATAACAAAATAACTGTTGACTAGAAACTATTTTGTTAGAATATCTGAAAGATATTGTGAATAAGAGATGTAAACTTACTCAGGCAATCAACATTTAGAATTTATCATTCAACATATCCATCACATTATTGTGTCTCAACATAACAAATTTTGTCTTTCATCTCTTTGATCTATTTCTTCGTATAGTAGATTTTTGCATAGGCTTTTGGATATTTTTTTCATATGGGCTTATATTTAACATGTTTACATATTATTATTTGAAAAAAAATGGCTGCTATTGTGGTTGCATGTGTGTATGTACATATATATTCTGTTTAATCTCTTTTACTTGTTTCAGTCATTTGACTGCAGCCATGCTGGAGCACCGCCTTTAGTCGAGCAAATCGACCATGAGACTTATTCTTTGTAAGCCTAGTACTTATTCTATCGGTCTCTTTTGCCGAACCGCTAAGTGACGGGGACATAAACACACCAGCATCGGTTGTCAAGCAATGCTAGGGGGACAAACACAAACACACAAACATACACACACACACATATATATACATATTCTTTCAGTTTTTGTCTACCAAATCCACTCACAAGGCTTTGGTCGGCCCGAGGCTATAGTTGAAGACACTTGCCCAAGATGCTACGCAGTGGGACTGAACCCAGAACCATGTGGTTGGTAAGCAAGCTACTTACCACACAGCTACTCCTGCGCCTATATAAGTATACATACAAATATATATATATTGTGTCATGTTGTCAGAATGAGTGACAAAAGAATACCCAGAGTCGTCACGTACAACCAGCTTGATAGTGAGTACAGGAACGCTGGTTCAACCATGGCTCAGATATAAGGACAAGCTGAGCAAACAGCCTCGGAGTGAAGAAAGTGGAGATTGTCATGACAAAAGAATATAAGAGACTTTGTTCCAACCAACATTAACAGGCTAAGGGGTGCAAAGCAAAGGAGAAAAGTGGCTGCAAATATACTGTCTGTGCTGACAAATAGTCCTCATAGTCACAACATCTGTAGGCTTCTTTGCAAATCGTTGGCAGAACTCAAATGTCTTATTCAACAAGAATTATGACTGACTAAGAAAATTTAGGTTTATACATCAAAACCAACATCATGCTATATATATATATAATATACATATATACTTTATGTACTTTATATATATATATATATATATATATATATATATATATATGTGTGTGTGTGTGTGTGCTTGGTCTGATCAATAAGTATCCGGACTGTTGCCATAGTAACGAAGCTAAAGCACATAGAGTAAAGCTGCTTGGTACAGATTGACCTTGAACGTTGCTGTGCATGTGCACTAAGTTTTAATGTTCTAGCTTACTTCCACTGTTTACAGCAGTGTTTGGAAGGAAGGTGTGTAGCATGTGATTGTCACATTGGCCATGACAGAGAAGTTGAGCATCAAATTTTGCCAAAAGTTTGGTGATACCTGCTCAGAGGCCTATGCAAAGTTTTCAAAAAGTTTGCATTGTTCTCAATACAATCAAAGAGATCTTGTGCAACTGAAACCTGAATGTCTTCTTGGTCAGCTGAAAGCAGTTTTGGCAAAAACTTAGCAGACACGCATCTCATACCCAAATCTTCAGTCATAATGGACTGAACTGAACCGTAACTAATCTGCACATTCTCTGATAACTCTCGGATGGTGATTTGACGATTTTCACTCACAGCTGTACATACATATGTGATGTCTTCCTCAGTTGTGCTGGTTGCAAGTCTCCCACAACGTTCATCAATATCAACATTTTTTTGACCATCTTAGAAACATCTGAAACACTCGTACATTTGTGTGCAGCTCATACACTCCTCTCTATACAATTTCTGCAACTCTGTGTAGGCTTCTGAGCAGGTATCGCCATGTCAACTTTCTTTGTCATTGTCAATGCAAAGATCACACACTACACACCTTGCTACCAAGCACTGCTGTAAACAGTGGAAGTGAGCTAGAACGTTAAAACTTAGTGCACATATACACCAGATTTCAAGGTCAATTTTTGCTGAGTGGCTTTACTTTGTGTACTTTAGCTTCGTTACTATGAGGCAACAGTCCAGATACTTATTGATGAGACCTCATATATATAAATATACATATAAACATTTAAGGGTAAGGACTCCTTTCCGTCTTGAATGACCATGGGATTGCACCTAGAAAGTTACTTTCCAAGGCACAAGTCCAGGCAAAGTTGTTTATGGAAGACGAGCTGTCGCCCATGCAAACCAGCCTCCACTATCCATACAACTGATGTTATCCAAGAGAAAGGCAAAGACCGATACAGCTTGGCATCAGTGACATCACAGCTCATTTCTACAGTTGAGTGAACTGGAGCGACATAAAATAAGGTGTCTGGCTCAAGAATATAACATACAGCCTGGTCCGGGAGTCAAACTCTCTACCTCATGATTGTGAGCCCAATCTCTAACCACTGAGTCATACACCTTCATACATAAACATATATAAATATATAGTGCAAAGACAAACATTAAATATATATATATATATAAACATGTATAAATATATATATAAATATATATATTTAATGTTTGTTTATACACTATATCTGTGTGAGTGTATATGTATACATGAGCATGTCTAGTAATATTTATTATTATATGTACATATGCATATGCATGAGCATGTATAGTAATAAATATTATTATATGTACGTTTTATAACTAATATAATTCATAGGGTGCATGCAGAACACTGAGAATCCAACCAATAACATATCTTTTCATTTCTAACATGTTCTGGCAGATTCAAGCATGAATGCCTGATTGCTGCCATTTTTCATCAACAGAGAACAGCTTCTCCTTTTAGAAGATGTGTTTTTATAACACACATAATTCACCTGTCTAAGGAGATGTTAAGATACTGCTGTTTCGAACTTATTGTGTCTCATCAGTCAAAGTTACTCCATATATATAATATATATAAAATATATATATATATATATAATATATATATATATAATATATATATATATATATATATATATATATATATATATATATATATATAAGCATGTGTATATATGTGTGTATAATATTTGGATATATGTGTGTAGTAGTGTAAAAATGACTAATAGAAATTACCCATGAATACCTTCTGCATGATAAGAATATATTTAAGTGGTGATGGCGGATAACATATATAATGCCGTAAGCCAAAACATGTTTAATTTAAACTTTATAGGTTACATAGCAATAGGAAAAATAAATCATAAATTTTAATGATTAATTCTGCTCATGAAAGATACGGGAGACAACTCTGAAATTTCAATTATTTAAAAATTGCTTGGAAGCAAAGAGAGGTAAATTCTTCTGATCTTTTGCTGGTACACGGACAAAATCATGCATCTTCCAGTCTTATTTGACCGTCTCTTCAGAACATACTTGCCTGATCTGAGATAATTGAGAGATGTACAGATTTTAAGATTTCTACAATCTAAATATCATCATTTTACTGTGTTTTATACATGGATGTGCGCGCGTGTGTGTGTGAGAGAGAGAGAGAGAGCTTGTTTTATTCTACTTTCTTTTAACCTTATGCCACCATCCATTCCTCCATCCTTTTCTTAGTTGGGTTGATATTCATTTTGGTGTCTGCTGGTTTATCATTTATAACATACATGGTTATTGGATATATAAGGACACATAACAATTAAAATATTGTATTTTTGCCAAATTTCTGAGAAACTGAGCCAGTTGTGAATTGAAGTACATGTATATATTTATGCATAAGAACACCAATAATACTTTCCACATTTCTTATATATATTTCAGTGCAAATGTTTTTTTATACATACATACATATATATATATATATATATATATATATATATATTTATTTATTTATATAAGGGCATTACTATACAATAATGCCTCACGCTATTAGGGACTCAAAGGTCAGATTACCATAAAAAGCACATTTTTTATGGTAGTCTGACCTTAGAGTCCCTCATAGTGTGAGGCATTATTGTATAGTAATGCCCTTATACAAATAAAAATATATATGCTGGGTAAAATGATGGATTTTTTTTCCCTTATGAGGTTTTTTCCATGCTAGCTACTTGATAAATTCTTGTAAAAGAATTCATCCTATTATTGAATTTATATATATATATATATATATATATATTAGAAGTCATTAATTTAACTATAATATCCTTTTATTGTGTCACAAATAACAGAATTTTAAAGAAACTAAAGATTATTCAAAGGAACTGTGTGTGATTTTTTTTATATATGCATGTAAAAATTAATACCTGAACATAACATATATCAATTGAAATATAGCTTAGAAACAAAATTGAAAGAATTGTTTATAGTTATTTAGTATTTACTGCCCAAATTAAACTTCATCTCTGAAATATTGTCTGGAAACACTTGATATAGTAAATATTGGAAACCGCACAATTTAAAGTTTTTCTTTATCATTTCCTTATTTTTTTTTTTTGTCCCTCTTTTTTTTTTTTTGTCAGCAACTTTTGTCAATCTTTTATTCAATGAAGAGTGTTTCCTCACACATACTCCTAGATGCATATCCAACAGTCTCTCTCTCTATCTATCTTCTTCTATCTATCTATCTATCTATCTATCTATCTATCTATCTATCTATCTATCTATCTATCTATCTATCTACCAGTCTTTCCATGTATCTAGTTACCTATCTATTTGTCTATGTCATTCTTAGTCAAGATTTATTTATCAGCAGATATTCTTTATTTCTCTTCTCATCTCTGTTTATCTAAATATTTTCTCTTCCTCTACCTCTCTCTTTCTACCTCTCCCTCTCTCTCCAGAAAATGAAAACAAAATAATATATTTTACTAAACAAATTTATTTTATGCTCTTCCAATGATTTTGACATTTTTTCTCTTTTATTACAACAGGCTTAAATACCTATGGATATTTACTAGGTTAAGTATTCACATAATTATGTGTATATATATATATATATATATATATATTCTTTTAAATTTCTTTACCTCTGGTTTATGGAAAGTGAACTGATTTAGGAGTCACTCTTATCTCACTAAAATTTCTTAACTCAAGGAGTAAAAAAAAATTTTTCTTTTCCATTTTTTTTTACTTCATACTAATTTCTATTTTAGGTTTGTAGTGGTATCTTCCATGAGGAACTTTCAAATTTACTTATTACTTCTATTCTAAATAATGTGCAGTGGTTAAATTTTTTGTATATCTTTTTTATTATATTGTTTAATTGAATAGTGATAATATATAACTTACTATGCTGACTATGAAAATATGAGAGCTTTTATGCTAGATTCCTGATCACATAATATTGAGATCACAATTTATTCCTGTGATGAAGTACTAGATAACTTTGCTTGATTCAGTCTGTATGGTTGACTATAAGCACAGCATCCACTTCATGATTAATGGGCTAGCAGTAAAGGAAGTAATCTTGCAAAATTAATTGATTCAGCAATATCAAAATGTTCAAATTTGTTACATCTCTTTTACTCATAGCATCACGAGAAGAACCTCATCATCATCTTAACATATTCTTTTCCATTCTTGCATGGATTCAAACAGAATTTGTTGAGACAGATTTTATTTGGCTGGATGCTCATCCTGTTGTCAACCTTCAACTGTTTCCAAATTAGGTAATATTTCCTCGTGACATGTTTTCATGGAAGATTGGAAATAAAGGATACTGCTTCTGTGATAGTGAAGGTCATTTATTACTGTCATGCAATGCAAAGACCAGGAAACACCCACACACACACACACGTACATACACATATATATATATATATGCATATAGATGTGTGTGTGTATGTGTGTGTGTGTGTAAGAGACAGGCTTCTTTCAATATCTCTCTAACAAATCCACTTGCAAGAATTCGATTGGCCCAGGGCTATAGTATAGGACACTTGTCCAAAATATTACACAGTGGGACTAAACCCAAATCACATGGTTGAGAGAGAAAGAGAGAGAAAGGCAGACAGCAGAAAAAAATTGAGTGTGGTATATCAAACATTATCAGTAAATTTAAATCCCACAGATTGCATGTGTGGTGAGCAGCTGCCTGCACTTATTGTTATAATAATGCAATTTAATTTATAGTAAGCTCTTGAGGACAAGATGTATTTTAACATTTTTTTTTGTTCAGTCATCTTATAGATAACTATTGGACCTCCATGATCATCAATATGACCACCACTCCTCCTCCTCACTATTATTTTTTTACCAGCATGATTTGCTTAGGTTTGCAGTATAGTAGATTACCATTCTTCATAATCTCGTTTCATCTCACCTGTATGGCTCAGTAGCTTCAGATCTTCTTCTGCCATAAGAAATTTCTGCTATTAGCAAACAAAACTATTTCACCAACATGGAGATATCCATTCACACCCATTTTCATATCTGCGTTGCTGCTCTTCTTTACACATTAATTAATGTATTTAACACCACCACACACTCTCATATTAAATGTCCTTGTGTGTCTTCCTCAGTGTGTGTATGTGTGTGTGTCCGTCTGTCTGTCTGTGTAAGTGTGAGTTTCACTCGAAGATTGCAGTGGCATGAAACTTGAGTCATGGGACAGACTCTCAGCTTCAGTTTTGTACAAATCTTTATGCCCCTACTATAATAGCTGTTTCTGCTAGGCATTTTAATTGTTTCTTCTGTAGTGAATTTCTTATGTGAATATCTCATGTGAATTTACAATTCTCTACTTCTCTTTGCAATGTCCGTGTTAGACAAACTTAGCAATATATTTCCTTCAAGCTATGAACAACCAGATAAAGTAAGCTAAATAAACTATTGGCTCGCAACTTCGACATTTATTTTCTATTCTATGTCATTCTGGTTTAAATCAATGTCTGCTTGAAGCTAAAGAATCAAGAGGCCAATAGAAGAAATGATTTAAACATTCCTTAATAAAATATTGCATAAATCGATACAGCTCTTGTAGGTGTATTCCCAATATGTCTAAATCTCTTTAATTTTTTTAGAAAGTACAATAGAACAGGAGTAAATGATAAAAGAAAGAATCAAAGTTTTTTTTCTTTTATATTAGAGAGTTACATCCTTCAAACTGAGTGAAAACAATGTTAGTGTGATACTTGCAATGAAGTATGTTGCAAGATTCCAGGACTGGCAGTCCTGTAATCCTGCACCAAAATAGTGCTGTGTGAAACTGTGCCAGACATAAAATTAAGAGTTAAAATAGGAAGAATGTGAGCTGTTGTGCAACCAGATGTTTTCATCTAATTTTTAGTCTTGTATGCTTTAATTAAGCACAATTTAATAAGGAAGCCTGTTCATGTTCACTCAAGTTTTCAGAAAGCACACCATGCTGTCTTAAAAAAAAACAAAATGAAAACAAACAGGCATTTTGAATAGATATAACATATTTCAATAAATGACATGAAAGATTTGATGAGAATGTCTTTGATCATCATCTACTTACTCAGGGCTGACCTAGAACTAAATAGCAATAACGAGTATTCTGTCAATTATGACAAGTATCCAGTTGATCCAATCAACAGAACAGCCTGATCATGAAATTAACATGCAACTGGCTGAGCACTCCACAAACATGCATTCCCTTAACATAGTTCTCAAGGAGATTCAGCATGACATAGAATTTGACATGACTGGCACTTTGAAATACAA
>NC_142931.1:44119018-44144018 GCF_046866305.1 Octopus bimaculoides | reverse complement strand
AAGCATCTGAAAAATATTAATAAACACACTTCATAAAGTGGTTGATGTTAAGAGGATATACAGCCATAAAGACCATGCCAAAGCTGACACGAGAACTCAAAGAAGCCCTGAAACTCACAAGATCCTGTCAAACTGTTCAACCCAATCTAACATGGAAAACCACAGTTAAATGATGAAGGGGATGATGGGGTGGAAAAAAAACACAGTTAAATGATGAAGTTAGTTTGGAGATGAGTGTAACTTTGGAATTTAAATAGTTAATGAATTAATTAAGGTTTATATACCACCTCTAGTAAAGTAAGCCATGGGGTGGAAACATCTAGAACACTGGTTGAAATTTGTTAGTTGTACTTTCCTGTTTCTTGATTTTAAATCCTGCAGTAGTTAGGATCATCTTATCTGGGACCAATTATGAAATTAACAAGGTGCATTTTATTATTGCACTAGCACCACAGAGCTTATCTTTTCCTCTCTACTCTACTTTACTTCTATGCATTCAAGGCAAATTTGAGTGAGGGTGAGGGTGAAAGAAGCAAGAGTATGAGTGTGATAAGGGAAAAAGAGTAAAGGAAGTAAAAAGGTGGTAGAGATGAATAATTGAAGAGACACAGTGATAGACAGTAAGGAAATTGACTTAAAAAGAACTACACAAGCCGGAGATCAATTCCTTACTACCTCAGCAATCATAAATTTACCAAGCATAAATTTATCAGCTTGAGAATACTGAATTACAGATCAAATTTTATTTTTTATAAATTTGTTATTGTACTGATCTAATTATTATTATTATTATTATTATTATTATTATTATTATTATTATTATTATTATTATTATTATCATCATCATCATTATCATTATTATTATTATTATTATTATTATTTGATAATTTCTCTGAGAGAGTAGAGTATCAGACCAAATACCTGAAAGTATACAGTTTCAGTACTGGTGTTATTATTAAATATCTTAACACCTAATATCAGTCTGAAACTCCTAATTAGAATGTTCCATATTAGCATATTGCAATAATTTATAGGAGCAAATAGTACAGGCAATGTATATCTGAGTTTTTGTTTTCTTCTATTAATACCTCTAGATATTAAATGGCTTAAAGATATAATGAAATCTAATTTGAGTGAGTGAATATGTCAGATTTCAAGACAAACAGATATTAAAAGAACATGGATAACTTACTTTACTCATAATCAACCTGAAACGTTTTGTTAACAATCATGTGTCATGCATTTCTGTTTTTCCCCACATCTTATCATGTGTGTGTGTGTGTGTGTGTCCGTGTCCATCACATGCACACACATGTGTGCTCATGTTTGTGGATGACTAATATATAAAATCGTTTACGAAGCAACAATCATGAATCTCAATTCACAAATCAGTGTAGTACACATGTAAGATTCCCAACTATATTTGTATTTATATCCTGAACTTTGCTCTGATGTAGTTCTCTCAGTCTTTTGGAGTTTTTCTTTTTCATATTCATAATAAATTTCATTTCTATCCCTCTATATATATATATATATATATATATATATATATATATATATATATATATATATATGTATATATATATCATCATTATCATCATCTATATGTATATATATATGTATATATATACACACATACATACATATATCTATTTATATAAATATATATATATATATATATATATATATATATATATATATATATATATATATATATATATATATATATATGCTGATCACTTTTAATCTTGCCCAGCCTGCAGAGTAAACTATGCTTGACTTAAATAAGTTTAATAAAACCAAAACAAGTTCATTGCTTTCACTATTTGGCTTTAATGATAAAAGTCTACTCTAATATGCATTGTGTATATTTGTCTAAAAATTTCAACTAACTGATCTTGTTAGAGTTATGACCCTTGCTTGTATTTCATTTCTAGATTTTAAACACTCCTGAAAGAAGTTTTTATCGACTAATTGCTTGGATGACCTCATATGTTAGCCCTATCACAATTGTGCACAAATATTATTTGTATCTAACAAATGTATGATTTTTTCCTTTGTTTTGTAATTGTTCTTGTTAATAATTAATACTAATTATTAATTAAACATTTTATTTATTTATATATCATATACTTTAATTTTGTTTGAAAATCTGAATGCAAATTTCTTTTTGTTATTAGAGTTTTGTTTCAATTTACCTTTATGATTTTTGACTTCATGATTTTTAGTTTTATTTGTTTATTATGATTTTATTTATTTGTCATGTCATTTTATTTATTTTTTTTTTAATTTTTATTTGTCATGTCAATTTTATTTCAATCATTGTAAATGCTGAAAACTAAACCTCAACACCTAATATCACTTTATTTCAGGTTTTTTGATAGCTCCACTCCATTCTCTTCCATATACACTCACTTCACTTCAATAGTTTTGTCTAATCACCAATGATAAAATAAAATCAAGCCTAGTTAGTACATAGATGAGTGGTCATTGAGAAGTTTAGGTACTATGAGCAAAAGTTTTAGTCAAGAATCTGGATCATCAAAATCATTAGTGCATCAGAAAGGAATGCCTTGAGGTATTCCTCCCAGTTCTTTACATTCAGAGTTCAAATCCTATCAAGGTCAACTTTGTTTTTCATCTCTCCAGAGTTGATAAATTAAGTACCAGTCAGCTACAGAGGTGATAGTATTGACTAACCCTTCCTCTCAAATTTGCCAACCTTGTGCCTACATCAAAAGCAATCATTATTATTATTATTATTATTATTATTATTATTATTATTATTATTATTATTATTATCATTATTATTATCATTAAAGTGGTGAGCAGGCAGAATCGTTAGCATGCTGGGCAAAATGTTTAGCAGTACTTTGCTAGTCGCTACATGCTGAGTTCAAATTCTGCTGAGGTCGGCTTTACCTTTCATCCTTTTGAGGGTCAATAAATTAAGTACCAGTTGAGTACAAGGGTCGATGTAATCGACTTAACCCCTCCCCCAAAATTTTCCGGCCTCATATCTATAGTAGAAAGGATTGTTATTATTATTATTATTATTATTATTATTATTATTATTATTATTATTATTATTATTATCGTTATTATCATTTTACTTCTCAGAGTTCTAAGTCTTACTTGCTCTAGTTGATTCTGTGAGTGCAGACAGCAACCTTTTGTCAGAGGTTTCACTGGGGCTTTTTGCATAAACTATAATCTTTGGTACTTGGAAGTTAACTATCATGGAAGACACGATACCCATGGCAATATCTCTACATTACTACATTATTATTATTACTGCTATTATTATTATTGCCTTTGCACAGCTTCTAACGCTGGAGATGTACTACGGTGTCAGCTGTTCACTACCAGTGAACTAAGGTAACACCTCTTATTTTTCGAGCACCTTCCAGAGTATTCGAGTGGTTGCAAGCAGTGCTGTTTTCTGCAAGTGCTCCACCCTTATTGCAGCCCCTATTTGTTCCACATACTTCTCAAGATTCTTACTCACTGTTCCCAGGGCTCTGACAATTATTGGTACCACTACCGCCCTTTTCATCGACCACAACTGCTTTACCTCCCAAGCTAACCTGTCATACCTATCAACTTTTCTTTCTTCCTTATCGCATACCTTGTTGTCAGCTGGGCATGTTATATCTATGATCCAGCATAGTTTGTTTTCTTTCTCAATTAAGACTATGTCCGGCTTCCTATTTTCTGGCATCTCTTATATTCCTTTTAATATAAGAGATCCCATGACAATATAGTAAGACTTGTCCATTGGACACATAGAAGGATTATTATTATTATTATTATTGTTCAGTAGTTTTATTTTTATAACATGCTTTCACTTCACTACCGAGCGCAGCTCTGTGCGCCTTGGGTATGTGCTGTGGTTTGCTGTGGTGCTCTTATGTTTACTGTATTGAAAGTGTTTTGCATAGAATGTGTGCAGTACCCAGTAGTGCAATTTTCTGCATGTTATATATATTTGTAAGTCCTGGTATTTTTGTTATGTATTTTTATTATTATTATTATTATTATTATTATTATTATTATTATTTATTATTATTATTATTATTATTATTTATTATTATTATTATTATTATTTTTATTATTATTATTATTATTATTATTATTATTATTATTATTATTATTTTTATTATTATTATTATTATTATTATTATTATTATTATTATTATTTTTATTATTATTATTATTATTATTATTATTATTATTATTATTATTATTATTTATTATTAATTATTATTATCATTACTATCCATAATGGTTCAGTGGGCCTATTGATACTTCACTGCAGTATCAGTATTGCTATGACTGAAACAAATGAATGATAAAAGTTGAAAGATTACAATTCCCATTTCCTCACCTTCCTTGTAAATCCAAAGAAAATCACCAACCCATATTTTTAGATACTTTTATGAATGAAAACTCAAAATATCACTTCCGTTTATCACATTTATTTATTGAGATGACTGTAATATTGATTAATTGATTGATTGATTGATTGATTGATTCTAAATATTTTCATAGTATTAAATTTCAAACATTCACCTTTCTTTGAAGTAAACAAACAGAAAATTCTTCCATGGAAAATATCTCGCAAAAATAAATTGCAACGATAAGTATTTGTTTCTTTAAAACTTAGACATCAATATCCCCAGGAGCTGGAGCTATCAAAGGACTGCTGCTTTGAGATTTCCCGTCAAAATCAATACTATCCAATGGACATTTATTTAATTTTTTTTTTTTTGTTCTTTATGTTAGTTTGGTTTTTTAGATTCTAATTCTTTATTTTGTATTTTCTATAATTTATATATCTAGGCAGGGCTACAGAGGAAGCAATCCCATTGGTGATGTTAAACCACACTGGAAATGATGACACTTTGCCTCCTTGTAATCCACAAAGCGTCTTAGGATTATCCTATGTTGATCGTAATAAATTCCCTGGTTAGTATAAGGGACTTCTCCTGGGCAGACATTTGATTGGTTGAAATGAAAGTGCGATTAGATTATAATAAGATGATTAACTGAATTTCTTAGAACACTTTTTTTTAGTGTCAAGATTCAAGATTATTTCTTAATAATGGTTATGATTTAATGTTAAATCATATTTTATGGGATTGTTGAAATCACAAAACCCTAATTATGATGTTATAGAAATAGAATAAATTACATACATACATACACACACATATATACATATATATAGTGTATGTGTGTGCACGTATGTACATATATACATATATATATAAATAAATATACACATGCACACAAATATATATATATATATACATATATATATATATATATATCAAATCTCTCTCTCTCTCTCTCTCTCTCTCTCTCTCTCTCTCTCTCTCTCTCTTCATGTGTGTGTGTGCGTGTGTGTGTAGTATTCTCTGGGCATTGACTTAACATTCTCTGCCTACTTCCCAGACTGCACTTCTCTCTGTTTAACACCATAAATACAATGATAGTAGAGTTAACACACACATGTATGCAAGCATGCACACAGGCATGCATACACACACGTGTGCATGTGCATGCACACATACACATGCTTGCATATCCACATCCATGCTTTTTATGATATATCTATTTTAATCAATATTTTAGCATTAAATAATACTTAGCAGTAAATATCAACAGAAAATGTATATTAATATATTCAAAATTACAATCATTCTGTAAGTTGGCAAAAACACTGAATGTACATTAATTATCCAGACAAGCTTTTAAGAGTTTGGTCAATTTCTGGGTTGATTTCCGACTTACTTTTCCTTTTCCTACCACTACCTCAATGGCCAACAAAATAATTATTAAATACAAACTACAGTTACTTCATTTAATTAGAGCCATCACTTAACTATAATTCATTTAATTACAGCCATCAGCAAAAATTAACTTCCTTACTAATTCACGTAATTCAGTCATTAGCATGGTTTTCGTCATTATATTCATCATCATTAATTCAATGACCATTTGTGTTTAGACTTGTCTGCTATACAGAATAACACCGCCAATCTTAATCTGGCATCATCTTAGTTTTGAGGCGAAGAATCCCAACGTGCGATTCCATCACTTTTCCCTCAGTCTGTTTGCAGCAGTCACTGTCAGTAAACTGCTCATTTTAACTCAACCCTCATTGTTAATTTGCATTTTATGCCTTTGCTATCATTATTATTAGCTCACTGCCACAGATCAGATATGATCCAATTGTTAGCCACTCTTTCACATAACATGTATTCCATTTGCAGCCCCACCTCTCTAATTGCATGTGCTTCAGAAGCCAGTGAGAGAGCCTCAACAGGTTTGCTTAACTTGTTAGAAATAGCTACCAAATATCTTGCCCCTTATATCCCACCATCTTAGAAAAAGTCATATTCAATAGCATAATCCTGTGTTCCCTCCACATGGGAAATGTCTCTAAAAAAAAAAGAGATGGGCACAGCTGGAGTGTCTTTGATCAGAGGTTTGCTCAATCAGATCTGACTTTGTGCTGAATATGACAAACACCAAAACTATTCTGAGAATTAAAGCTTTGGTGTAGTGAGTCTTACACTCTACTTTTTTCTGCAAATAAATTACCCTATGATCCAATAATGTGATTGTTTGATCTGCTGGAAGTTAGAGCCAAATTTTCCTCAAATCACACCCTACTTACCTTTAAAAAATGGAAAGCAACACTGGATAATGTAGTATCACAAGCACAATGTCTGTAAGGAAGGGAAAAAATGATGGGATAGGCATGACTGGAATGCCTTTGATCACAAGTTTGTGTAGTTAGATATGACCTGGGGTTAAACAACAACAACAACAATTGTTCTTGTTTTATCAGAGTAAGCAGTTTAGTGACTGGCATAAAATATTTCCTACTAAGTGTAAACTTACACTTCACTACCACCACCACCATCACCATCACTACTTCAATGTAGCAACCATTTATAACATGGATGTAAAGAGATTTCAATGCCTCTTATTCTTCATTCAAGTCAAAACAACAGAATCATCCTTCTTCCTACATTTTTCATTTAATGCATCAGTGACTCCATTTTACTGTTTCTTTGTCTGCCATCAGACACACTTTTATATACACATGGAATCCAAAACATAACACAGATTTCAATTCATGAATGAAAATAGTTGCTAATTACCAGAATAATTTAGTGATGATGATGTTATTCTTTTTTTTTTTTTTTTTAATAAACAGGATATTCTCAAAATAATCTAAAGTATAGTATCAGACAATATAGATGATATATTGGAAATATTTATAAATCAGTATAATTATGATTAAATTTTTGAAAAAAAAAATAGTTTTCCAAATCAGATTATTTATTTCAACCAATCAAATATGTTTTTACTTATCCCTGGTACAATACAGGTTCCCCTTTCAACTACCCTTGCGCTCCGCATTCTTGCTGCTGCTGCTGAAACTGTTCTATTTCACTAACAGTGTTGATCTTTTTACTCTCTCCCTAAATTTCTCTTGGGCTGTATACTTCTGTTTTGCTCTCTTACTTCGAACATTAATTCTTTCTTTTATATGAACCATAAGATAATTGTTGAGTCATTTATTATTACTGAGCTCTGAATACAGAAATAGACCTCAGAATTATTTTGTTGCTGTAAAGAACACTAGGATGAAATGTTCAAGGAATTTTGACTCTTATCTGTGGCAAATCAAGTTTGGTGACTGCGTAAAGGTTTAGTAAATACACAAAGGATTGTCAACTACATGGAAGTTCAGTGGTCACTTAACAAGCTTAGCAACATTAGAAAAATCGGGTAACAGCAAAGAAACTCTCAACATTAGCTTACTTAACAATGTATTTATCATCAATGTTGAGTTGCCGCTACTGTCGATGTGTTGGAAACAAGTGTTGACTATTCATATCTTGTTATCAAAATTTTACAAATATCTAACACAAAGACACTTCACTGCCCTCACTGTTTTTGTCTCCAGCCTAATATATTGAAATATAAATAGTGATTATGTCAGAGTACAGCTCACTATGAGAGCAGTGTTATAATTGGTTAGTGTTGTTAGCTTGTAGTACAAAACTCAAATCCATCAAAAGCTGCAATTAGGAGTTCTGCTAGGCTAATTTTCCCTTGTTAAAATTTGTCATGGAAACCCACAGGCAGGCATAACATAGGCACAAGTTAAAAAAAGAGGAAAAGACAACCCTAATATGTTTTTAGGAGTTATTCACTTCCTGCCATCTCTATTGTTGAAGATAATTTCCTCTTATTAAAACATGGTAACGATTTAACCAGATAGTACTTTACCTAAATATTTTCAACTTTGCTTAACATGAACAGGTGTTTTCACTAATAATTGATTGTAACCAAGATCATTATGAATACATAATAAAGCTTTCATAGAAAATCTACCAAACTGAACTAACAGCTGGTGTTTCTTCCCATACTGTGTCCTCAAATAGAAAAACAAAAATCAATGTTAACTGCCAGCCTAATTTTTTTGTTATCTATCCATAGGAACAATGCCTTTATTACTTTATTCATTTTTACCTACAGGGTTCCCACATACGCGCATTTCTCAGATTTTGGAGTTTTTTCTTTTAATGTAATATTTTGTTATTTTAACTTCCTGTGAGCAGTAGAATGGCAGAAATGTTAAAGCACTAAACAAAATGCTTTGTGGTGTTCAGCTATATTTCATCACACTTTAAATTCAAATCCTGATGAGAGTGATTTCGTTTTTCATCCTTTCAAAATGTGTGTCTTTCTGCCTATGTTAGAAATCAATATTAAATTTCTTATATAAATATTACTGGACACTGGTATTTTGGTTCATTTGTGTCCCATTACTGACATAGGGTGGGTAGGAGAATTGAAGTGGAGGTAGTAGCTATTCTGATCCAAAGTGAACTCTGCTAAAGACACCAATGGACCTGGTGTGTGATAGACTTACCACCCATTTTTGTCAATTTTTTTAGCAAATTAATATCAGCTGTTTCTGTTAGTCCATTGATATGGTCACGTTTCATGGGTGGTAGACTTAACCAGGAAACCAATTTAATATTATTGCCTGGATCTTGGATGCTTTGTGGTAACCACTCCACTGCAAGTATTTGGGCCAGGTCTTTGATCTGAGGATAACCACCACCCTCCCTCTCACTAGTTTTGGAGGCTCTGAAAGCTCTTGTAAATACTGCCTCCCCACTTCTGATTAAACCTTTGGGAACATTCTCAGTTTTAATAGAAGTACTTTTCAAACATTTTCTTATATTATTGTACTATGTGATTTGTTTCTTCCTTCTTTTTCCTCAACTACTAAAACTGGTCTGCTTTAGAAATCCTGTTTCTTTTACTTCCATCCAGTTTTTTTCTTATATTATTCTCTAAACCTTCCTCTATGGACATTGCATACCTTACTCTCTATCTCTCTTTTTTACCCTTCTCTTTCCCTCCTTGCTTAGTTGTCCTTTTGGTTCATTTCCTTCTTCCTTTCTTATTTCTGTTTTGTTACCTCGTTGCCTGCTCGGCTAGTTGGTCTCTCTCTTGCTCTTTGTCTCTCTCCATCAGTTGATCAATCTATCTAGCTATCTATTTATCTTTAAATGTATGTACTTTTGAATTCTTCAAATTCAAGTGAAAAAGTACACAGTACAGAAATGCAGTGTAATTATTTGTTGTGATGTTGAGATTTCTCCGAGTACTAACAAAGAGTTGTCTCACAACTATATATATATATATATATATATATATATATTATACAATGTTTGTTTCTGTTGCCTTGTCTCTCATGGTCTCTATCACTATATTATACAATGTTTGTTTCTGTTGCCTTGTCTCTCATGTTCTCTATCACTATCTTCAACCCTTTTCTCTTTGTGACTTCCATTCTTTTTTCAGCATTTTATTCACACCTTGTAAACTGACGTCTCTCTCTCTCTCTCTCTCTCTCTCTCTCTCTCTCATATGTTTTATGATTCGTGTATTTGTTATGTATTTGTCATATTTATATATGTTTGATACTTTAAATGTATTTTAAGATAGTGGTATCAATAATTAATATTTATGTTTAAAAATTGATTGATATATATATATATATATATAACTCTATATATATATATATATATAGGAAAATGAAAAAAAGCCAGAATGCTGAACTGATATACAACTTTATAAACATCGTTATTTCGAGTGTAGCTATACCATATGTGTATCCTGTTGATTTCCTGCTAGTGATAAATTCTTATCTGAAGAATCTATTTTCATGTTTATTGAATGTGCTGTTTTAATTCTCTTGGAAAAGGCATGTATGCTACACCTTCTCAGCTTCCTCTCTCTCTCTCATCGTTTCTCTCATTCTGTCTATCTCCCCTTCTCTGCTTTTAGTTTTTGTCTCTGAATAATAGATGATTCTACATGTTGTTTATATATTTGTATTCTATATGTAAACATTTCAAATTTATCTTATCTATTTATCTTTCTATGCCAGTCAATAGAGGTATATATTTTGTTTCTGACGGTGTAATTGATAATCCATTGATCTCAATTAAAAACATTCATGCATACCAGAACAATTCAATGACAGGAAAGTGTTTTTGGGTCACCTTTATGTAGTACTGATGCTAAACAGCTTATTGGAATGGAGTGCTTAATACCTACATTTTTAGTGACATGAACCAGTAAAAGCACTATTACATGCTTGCTCATGTTCCTAGAAATGGCTACCAAATCTCACTCAGATCACACTTCAACTTCTTAAAAATAAATATGTAGCCATTGGTTAATGGAGATCACGTGACATCTTATCTGAAAAAAATACAACAGGATGATCATGGTTGTAACACTTGTGATAATAGATCTACTCCAACAAAGCTGATCTGTAGCTTAACAGCTTGCTGCCATATTTGATAATTGCTATTTCACCAGTGATTTGGAGGCCTCATACTCTATTTATTGGTACTGTGTTGTTTTTGATTGAGTCAATTATCTCTCATTAGCTTTGCTCATACGGCTGCTAAATGATGCCATAGGTAGATACAAGTGTAGTAGACAATTGTATTTCTGTTAAGTGAAGAAAAATTAATTTCTAATTTAGTTTTTAGTTTAAGCAATACCTTTATAATATTGTATTTATAAGCCATGAGAAAATCACTGAACTAATCTATCAGCATACCATTTTTATTATAAAAATAGGAAAAAAGGATCTGTCTTTTTAAGTGTGTGTACACACACACACATATACTTAACTATGTCTATTGAGATTTAGATATTTAATAGAATTTTCTTTACTTTTTTTTTGTATCTTGCAAAAATGTGTCTTGACATAGAAGCATCAACAGACTTTGTGTTCAAAAGGTTAAATAATGTAACAAACTGCATTATGTAAATTAGAATGCTTCTATGTGTTCTCTAATGTTATACTATGTAGTTTTGTTGTAGACTATGACAAAAAGACAGATAAATTGTACACCAAAAAAAGATGTTCAAGACAAAATAAGATCTTTTTAAAAGCAAGCATATTTAATGAAGGACTTTAAAAAGAAATTAGTTAATTAATGCACAACACAAGATCTTGTTAAAAGCTAGACATATTTAATGAATGGCTTTAAAAAAGAAATTAGTTAATTAATGAAATTAACAACAACCAAAAAAGAAGTCCCAATATTTTGATTTTATTGTTTTCTACTGTAATATGAATTATTTAATCAATAAAAAATTAAATTTTGATTAATAAAAAATTAATCAAAATACAAAGTTTATTGGTGTACAAGAAGAAATAATGTCACAGAATGAAAAAATCCCAAAGAAACCTTTAGCTATTTCTTTTCCTCACAACACATTTTTTTTTCATAAATCTTTTTTTTTTTTTTTTAATTTACCCTTATTGGTGACAGGGTATTTACACCTTCTCAAACTTATATATTTTGCTTTTAAAGTTTTTTTTTTCATCTATTTTTCTTTTTTCCATAATTTTGAAGACTGTTCTTTGAAACTTTCATATAAGAGTCATCCTCTAACAGTGTTATGGTTTAAGTTACTACTTCTAAAATCAATGATTCTAGTTACACATCTAAAGTGCTTAGAATCTGTCGGGTTTCTCTTATACACTCTAAATGATGCACTGGACAGGTAAGTGAAATTAACTGTCTTATATTATCTACAGCTTAATTTCTTTTTTCCAAGTACATCCCCCACTTTTGATACTACATCAACTACACACACATACACATACAGTCAATCTTACTTCATTTCTTGGATTATGTTTCTCATTAATGTTTTTCAAGTGTCTTTGATCATTCAGAAAGGTTGCCTAAAAGCAAAATTCTCTTTTCTTAGTTGTGCTCCTTAAAATATAAACTCATAACAATTTTTCATGCAATGTACATGTGTATCATTATATAGGATGGAGTAAAGCTTTTCTGATCACATCAGAGCTTGTTTAAAAATAAACATCTTAATCATTTTTTTAAGTAACATGATACATATTCAAAGAACACTAGAGTTGGTAGCTTCTACTGAACCACATCTGTAACCTAGTTTCAATTGATGTTTGAATTATTCCATATTAATTTGTACTAAAAATTAATGATCTAATGCTGGCATAGTATTGTTATTTAAATTACTTTGAGCTTCATAGTGATCTGAGTCTATTGTAGGTATTGTGAAGTTTAGTCTTTCTCTTCCAATATGTTTTTTGGCATCATCCATGACTACCAAAAGAGAAGCTGAAGATCCTCTGCAAAGAAGATCTTACCAGTTTTTTTGTTCTAAACAACTTTTAAGAAATTAAAAGAAAGGAAAATGGAGAGAATGTGCCATAGCAAAATATCCTGGAAAGCAGTGACTCTGAATAAAAACTGATATAAAGCAGAGGTGGGGACTGTTACATCCTGTCACATGCTGACTTTTTAGTAGTGTCAGCATGTTCCTAATTTATGTTGTCATGTTGTTTGTAATAGGAAGGGCATCCAACCATAAAAACTGTCCCCAAAACAAATATGGCAATACAATAGCAAAAGTTGATCATTTTTTTTTTCTGTTGCTGTGTGTGCCAGATAAAGGGAAGCAACAGATGGTGGGACACTGTGAAGGCCATTGAACCTATACCCACGTAGACAAATAGATTTTAAATAATGATGATGATATCTAAAATCGTAAATCCAATGAAACAGTTAATGGCAAAGAAAGAAGCATCTAGATATGAATGACTCTTGCAAAAAGAAGTCTGACATGTGATGGAGATATCATAAACAAATTGTCATTGTAAATTGGTACTTAGAAGTCTACTCTAATCCTAACTCTAATAAACTCATATATTATTTATGAGGAGTTGTAAGTGAAGAAGAGCAAAATGAAGAATTGGGTGAAGCCATATGTTACACTTACTTGACTTCCAGCCAAGAAACAGTAATGTATAAACATGATATATTGACCTCATCCATCATATTCAACAATGACACATACCACTAAAAGATTTTTACGTAGATTTTCTGTTATTTTAATGAGAGGGGGCCCCTATGCAGTTGCACAACTTGCTACATACAGCAACCACTTCAAATTACATCCCACCTTCTGAAATAAAAGAAACATTGATAAGCTAACAAAGAGTTACTATGTGATTGCTTGATCTGCTAAAAGTGGCAGTCAAATATTCTTCAAATCACACTCTATAATTATAAATAAAGGTTACATTAGATCAGTCTACAAGGGAGCCTTTATGTAATCACAGAAAGGGCAGCAAAACCTCCTGTAAATGCCACTTAACCAGTTTAGTAAGGAAGGATACATTAGATAATGTGGCGTTGATTCATTGAGTGTAGAATAAAGACAGGATGGTCACAGATAAAACGTCTTTGATTATTGGTTTGCTCAGTCCAAGATAACCAGGTGTTAAACAAAATCAAAATGCAACTGTGAAATTATCAAGCAATGAGGGAATTTCGATGCAATCACTTGAACTGCAACAAATAGCAGCAAAATCTCCTTCAAATCATACCATGATATCTTTCCTCTCAAATCAAAAATCTTGTCTTCAAACCTTTTAACCACATTACTTGCTTTGGTTGATGGATGGGAACTTGAAACAAGAGACAGACACGCTAATTCTAGCCACTCGGGAACAAACCCTTAGATCAAATCTTATAAAGGCAAAAACTGACAAAACTCAGTCAGACAGTAAATGTAGAGTATGCAGGAAAGGAGACGAGAGCATCAATCACGTTTTGAGTGAGTGCAGTATACTAGCACAGAAGGAGTACAAGAGCAGACATGACTGTGTATGTAAAAGAGTGCATTGAGATGTTAGCCAAGTGTATGGTGTCAAAATAACAGAAAAGTGGGTATACCATGATAGAAAGTGAGAATTGAACTCTGCCATAAAGACTAACCATACTATTAAGGCAAGAAGACCAGACATGATTATGGAGGGAAAGCAACCAAATAATGTAAGATCATAGATTTTGTAATTTCCTATGACAGTAGAGTCAATCTAAAGAAATCTAAAGAAATTGAAAACTATCCAGATCTAACCAGCAAGCTGAGAAGACTGTGGAAGACCAAGACAACAATTATTCTTGTAGTACTAGGTGTACTTGGCACAACACCCACAATGTTACCTAAAAGACTGAAAGAAATTGGAAATGAAACTCACATTGTTGACCTGGAGAAAAGTACCACCCTATAGTCTGCAAGAAACCTAAGAAAGGTTCTTGAGATGTGAGGAGACTTGTTGTTACCAAACCTTAAGATAACATACCAGCTAACTAAATTAACATGTTCTAGTGAAGTGATAATGATAATAATAATTTCAACTAAAGACACAAGGCCAGAAATTTTAGGGAAGGGGTTAGGCAATTGCATTAATCCCAGTGTTTGATATTTGACTGATACTTCATTCTATCAACCCTGAAAGGCAAAACTGACTTCAATAGTCATTGAACTCAGAAAGAACCAGAACAAATATTGTAAAGCACTTGGCCTGACACGCTTATGATTTTACCAGTTTAATGATAATTGTTTCTAATGTAGTGACAAGCAATGCTAGGGGTTTAGTGAACCAGCACCACATAAAAAGCACCCATGGCGACATCATGTAATAATGCACCCATGCTGGTGCCATGTGAAAAAGTACCCATGCCAGTGCCATGTAGAAAGACACACATGTCAGCAACACATAAAAAGCACCCAGTACAATCTGTAAAGTGGTTGGCATTAGGAAGGGCATCGAGTCATAGAAACCATGCCAAAACAGACAATTAGAGTTTGGTGTAGCCCTACAGCTTGCCAGCTCCTGTCAAACTGTTCAACCCATGCCAGTATGGAAAACAGATGTTAAATGGTGATGATGATGATAATGATGATGATGATGATGATGGTGATGGTGATGGTGATGATGATGATGATGATGATGATGATGAGCTCAGAGGGATGAAAAGTAAAGTTGACCTCAGTATGATTTGAACTCAGAACATGGAGAGTTGGAACAAATCTTGCAAGACATTTTTCTGATACTGTAACGAGTGTTCTAGTCCCCTGCCCTCAACTGTTTCTTATTTAGATATAAAGCCAGTAATTTTTGATTAGATTGACTCCAGTACTTGGCTGGTACTTCATTTTATCAAACCTGAGGAGAAGAAAGGCAAAGTTGATCTTGATAGGATTTGAACACGACATGTAAAGATCCACAACAACAGTTGTAAAGCATTTTTTCCAATGCTCTCGTAATTCTTTTAAATTACCATCCTAGTCATTGCAAGCAATTTAAGCACAAAGCCAGCAATTTTGCAGGAGACCTGAGTATTTGACTGGTATTTGTTTTATTGAACTTGGGAAAATAAGAAGCAAAGTTAACCTTATTAATACTTGAGCATAGTGTTTAAGGGCTACAACTAAATACTGCAAGCAATTTGTGTGCAGCTCTAACAATTTTGCCAATTCACAGCCTTTAATAATATCAACAATATATTCATGAGAGTTATATCCATATTTAGACACCAGATATATCACTAGGTTAAACTTAAAACTGATAAATCTGACAATAATAGAACATAGAAAGAGAAACTGAAAATTATGAGCTGAATTTCTAATGGAGAGCTTGCAAAAAGCCGCAAGGCTAATATATTTGCATTGAAAATGAGAAGAGAATTGGACTATTTTGATAGTGACAAAGTAAAACATAAATATGGAAATGGAGATGATCTAAATTCATAGCGCTGAATATATTTACATATATAATGAGATAGAGTTATTAAGATATGAATACAATTACATATGTGCGTATGTGTTTTAGTGTCAATACAGTTGTTGGATCAAATTCCATTGACATGACACTTAAGAGCAGAGAAAGTAAATTCAATGATCAATCTTTTTTCCAGGAGAATTTATCATTGTTCATTTATTTTTGTTATCTTTTTATGTAGGGGAAGGGATAATAATAATATTAAGGCAGCATTAGATTATCCATAAAATATTTATTGCATTCACATTCTTTCAGACACATATATAAATACACACATACATGCACACATCTCTCTCTCCCTTTCTCTTTCTCTTTCTCTCCTTCTCTCTCTGTCTATCTATCTATCTATAGATAGATAGATAGATAGATAGATAGATAGATAGATAGATAGATAAATGTAAGATCCAAGGATTGAGGTGTATAATATATATATGAGACTGAGACATAAAGTGTTGAGTGTAACACAGCACATTCTAACTAGACTAATCTGAAGCATATTTTCACGAAGTATTCACTGAATACTTAACAACAAGCCAGAATATTCAGAAGTGTAACTTTGCCTTAAATATGTGTAGGACAGAATAAACCAACATAAAATACATGTATGTGAAAACATCCATTTAGCTCTAGGGCAAATCCTATGTGGTTAAGAAGTTCTCTTTTCATCCATGTGGTTTCAGGTTTACTCTCACATTGCATAGCGCCTTTAGACAAGTATTTTCATCTATAGCCCTAGACCAATTAATGCTTTGTTTGCAAATTTGGGAGACTAAAATTGAGTAGAACCCCATCATATGTTTGTGTATATGTGTGCATATGTGTATATGTGTGAGTGTGTGCACATGTGTGATTTTGTGTTTTGTTTATCACTTGCCATTTGACAACCTTTGTAACTTAGCAATTCAACAAAAAAATAAGCAATTGAATAAATCTTTGACCTGAAGTCTGTAGACACATTATGTCAGTGCTTATCCTAGTCTTTGTGGTGTATTAGCAGCTAAGAACACAATGCTCCTCAATGAACAGTACACCAGTCCATTGCAGGACTACTAAAAATATGTACCAGCTATTACTGGTGCTTATTTTTTTTACCTGAATGGACTGGAGCAACATGAAGTAAAGTGCTTTGCTCAAGAATACTATGTACCACTCAAGATTACTATGCCTTGTATTTGAAATCATGACCTTACAATCATGAGTCCAGCACCCGAACCACTGGATTATGCACTTTTATATAAGAATAAGTGCCAGAATTAAAACAGAATAAGTACTGGGTCAGTTTAATTGATTGAGTCCTTCATGACAGTGCTCCAGCATGGCACAAACCAAAATGAGTAAAAGAATAAAATAACACAGAAACAAGGAAACTTAGAAAGAATTGGAAAGAAACCTCAGCTTCAAAGATATCATCATCATCATATCAACATCATCATCATCATCATCATCATCATTATCATCATCATCATCATCATCACTTAATATTCATTGTCTATGCTGGCATTGATTGGATGGTGTGACCAGAGCTGGCACCAGACTCCAGTCTGATTTGACATGGTTTCTATGGCTGGATGACCTTTCTAATGCCAACCACTTTACAGAGCATCCTGGGTACCTTTACATGGTGCCACATGGGTGTTTTTACATGACGCTATACAGGCACTTTTACATGGCACGGTGCAGGCACTTTTACATGACACCACACAGGTGCTTTTACATGTCCCTGCCATGAGTGCTTTACACCTCTAGCTCTAAAGAGGAGAACTAGTCTCTGAGATGAAATCTTTGCCATGTCACACCCACCAAAAGGGAACCTCAATGATGGTGAAACCTCACATTTGTAATGATTTTGGTTGTTCAAACTACAACTGTTTATGTTTAGGAATGTTAGTAATGCTTTTGCAATGTGTATTGATTGTATCTGTGCAGTTGGAGACAAGGTTGGTACGATCCGATTGAGGGATGCTTCCTAAATTTCTTTTCAAGAACTCAGTAAATATGTATGTGTGTGAATGTCAGGTATGGCAGAGTGGTTAAGAAGTTTTGTTCACAATCTTGAAGTCCCAGCTTCAACACCACTGCACAGCATCTTGAGCAAAAGTTTATATTATAACCTTGTGTTGATACGTACCTTGTGAGTGAAATTGTGTAGACACAGGGTGGAAACCTATCAACTGGACTGTATCTGTAATTAAAATGTCCAACATTATCATATGTAGGGTCATGCTATTTTGACTTAGGAATTATATTAAGAGTACATGTGCCTGTGGAATACCCAGCCCATTAACTTAACAAGTCAGATATTCACTTGATCAAACATTTAAATGTTCATTTTTATAACCAGTAGAGGATTCATCATATCTATCTATTCTACTTTTTTTTCTCTCCTCTTTCTCTCCAATCTTTTCTTTCTTTTTGCTTGATTCTATCCACTTTCATTTGAAAGGAACCTCTCTTCTTCATAACATTTTCTTGAACATATATATGTATGTATATGTCTCCATTCACCATTATAAATAGTTACAAATTAGAACAAAAAAAAAAAAATAGAAATAAAAATGTGAATTAATATATTTTCAATTTCATAGTCTTTTTGTTCTTAGATGTCCTCTATATTCTCCAATATTTAAGCTTTTCCCTGTAGAGTAGATCACAAAACTATTTTATCAATAAAGCAATATGCAGTACTTGACATCTGTTTCATTAGAACAATATCTATTGTACTATCAGTAATTGAACATGCTGTATACTTTATACACCCATCAATAATTCAACACCAATTCTACAAGCTATAGAATTTTTGCCCCAAGCATACATCCTGAATACATTCTTTACAATCATCATTTCCTTTAGCAATTATCTCAAACTATGTTAACAAGGAAATCTTTTCTCTCTCTGCCATCTGAAGATTTACACAAAGTGAAACATTTTATGGAAGAACAAAAATAAATAGAATTACACAAAAGATATTGTGCTGGATGCTAGACTTTGATTTACATTATATTTCCATCTGCATTGGTCATGCAACAATGACAAACAGATTCACTTGAGTAATGGAAGTTTGCTATCTATTAAGATTATCAAAATGGTCCATTCTCCATGTTAATTCAAGCATCTTTCAGATCAAAGTAACTAATACAATATACTATTACCACTATACAGCATAGCATCAGTTCATTCACAATACCTTTGATTTTGCATTTTAGATTAAGGTTCTTATTCAAAACTATCTTCTTTTGTTCTCTTATTTCTTCAACAGGTCATTTCTTTATTATTTTTTCTAATACTTCCATGTCAATTATTACTTCTATTAGTAGAGAGCAATTTGGAGTAGACAGTAATCACATAGATAGTCAAGTCCATAATGTAGTTTCAATTCCCAAATGGAGCTACTTCACTTCATTTATATTAGTGATGTTCTCATAATTCTGAACATTTCTGTCTCAGTATGAAATCTATAGTTTCTCAGATGGTGTCTCTCTATCTGTCTGTCTGTCTGTCTGTCTTGTTCAAATTTACAGAAAACAAAAGATGAAGACATGTGTAGGAACAATGAGCAGGTGTGTTAGTTTAACACTCAGGAAAAATAGAAAAGACTTTTATGTTTTGAGCCTACACTCTTTGACAGAAAAGATTAAGTGGAAAAAAATTGAGTGAGAGATAAAAAAAAAAAACAGAGAGAGAAAACTGTGCAGAGTTCAATGGTCCAACATGGCAAGATGACTAGAAAAAAAAGAGGTTGAATAGAAGGGAGATAATAATAATAATGTTAATGGTGACCCCAACGAACTAAGCAGCGCAAGCGTGTATGTGTATGTAAGAATGGTGTATGTGAGTGTGTATGTGTGAATGGGGACGAGTTAGTTTAACGAATGTGTGTGTGTGTTGTGTGTAGCAGTTGATGTGTGCTTGTTCAGGTGGTGTATATATTGTTAGCTTGCAGTTTGAAGTTCTGAGTTTACAAAGTATTGCTTAGAGAAATAAGGGTTCTGGTACTAGATGCTTCACCTAATACTCAAGTTTTCAGCTTTCCCCTGAAATTCAAAGATTTGACACTAAGAAACAATACTCAATTTTTCATGATGCTTTTTTGTCCGGATCTCTATAAAGTTTCTTGCTACTTTTGATATTTCTAAGGCATGTCTACCAGTCATCATCATCAGCATCAACATTTTCATGATTGCTTTAGTATTCATATTTCCATGCAATTATCAGTTAGATGCTTATGTAATATGGCATATCTCTATTTGTCTTGATTATATATTATCACATTAGAAATTCCTTCATAGTCAGATCTGATCTCAACACCTCCACCACAGTCATCCATCCCTTTTAATCCATGATAAATCTATTATTAATTTGAATACTGCCAAAATAACATATAATCTGTTCAGCAGTACAGCATGATGATAGAATTTAAGCCCTGGTAAGCTAATATAATCAAGGAGAACAAATACAGAAGGGCTGGCTACATTGCATAACTGAAGGATAACAGATAGGCAATCAGGATGACAGGATGGATACAAAAATAATGGACAAGATTAAGAGGCCAATCAAAGACAAGATGGTGAGATGATCTCACTGACTATTTAGGACCTACATGGCCACAACTGAACAGAGATAGACAGCATTGGAAGGTGTCCAGGGATGAGTTCTTCCTTCAGGAGTGATAAAACCCTGGAAGTGAAGTGAAGCTGACACCATGACCTCAGTATGATTCCAATTTTATTTCATATATGATGAAATTCATAGAATATCAGGATTCTCCAAAGAACCACTTGAAAGAGTAGATTTAAAGTTAGTCACTAGCACTGCAGTATGTTCATAGTCAAGATAATTTTCAACAATTTTCTTCAAGCAAGTTCATTTAGGAATTTATGGATGCCCCAGAGTAGATTATTTCAGTTGTAAATAGCAGTATGAATGTAATTTTGTTGAGTGTATCACATACTCATGGTGATACTGAGTTCAACTCACTCCATAGAAAAAATGTTGTGCTTTAGGAGAATAAAGTTTGAGCATTAAACTAATAACCCATTCTTTTTAACTATACCGTTCTGCAAGGATTAGTGGTATAATACATGTCAAATCTACATCCATCAGAGGACATTTAGTGAATTAAAACCATTGGATGTCATAATTCCTATATTTATTTTATTCCTTATCTAGTGGAGAAGGAAATGTGATAATGTTACTGTAATGTGTTTTTTCAGATATATTATGGCTAAATCTTAGCAAGCCAAGTATTAACATTAGGTTTAGTAGAAGTGAATTGTAACGTATCTGAGACAACAAAGTGTTACAACTCACTTGATAGTTTTCTTTCGTTGATGTAAAACAGACAAATTCATTGATAGAATAAGTTAGAAATTCTACAAACACACTGCTAACAAAGTGAAATTCTGACAACTTTTAAATGTTTCATATCTCAGGCTATATAAAGGCCAAAAGGTATATCCAGAAGAAATCTGTCTACATTTGGAAAATGCTTTTTGTATGTATGACCAAGAATTGACAGGTATTTGAAAGGAGAAATAAACTTGCTGTCATGTTCATTATTCACAAGTATCGTTGTTGAAAAAGGCTACTATAACCAGTAACAGTAGCAGCCAATCAGCTTACAGATGTTGAACTAAATCAAATCAAATCTTTACTTTTCCTCCATTTTGTTATCAATAGATGTTGATGAGACAAGAGTAAAGTACTATAAAAGTAGGTGGGGAGATGGGTAACATTGTTGAAAGTAGGTGAGGCTTAATTGAATAGGGACAAACCAACAGCAGATAAATTAATGGGGGAAAAGGGAAATGATAAAGATTAAAGAAGAAAAAAGTGCAACAAAAATAATTACAAATTAGAAAATTAGAAAAGTAGAAAAAGCACAATAATAATCCAAATAAAGAGGTAAAACTAATTATTGCCATTATGTTTGTATGTATGTATGTATGTTTGCATGCATGCATGTATGTATGTACACACACACACACATGGTCTTTGTTGAAATTTTTTTTAGAATGTTCATATTCTCTCTAATGAGGATTTAAAGTGTGGAACTTGTTGAAATACACATTATTTCCTACTTACCAAGCATTCATAGTATAGCAATTAGATTTTAATTACCTCAACAGCAATTTGCAAAAGGAGGCTTTCTTTGTATTCATCTAATATGCTTTTATAAGTGCTCTTCCATCAGGTTATTGTCCTTCTTAACAGGCAATAAGCTTACTCTCAGTATAAGTCACAATTTTACAATTCAATATAAGGTATGTGGTGATTGGAATGTTTCACCATGAATGCAAAAAAAATCTAAAATACTTTCATTTAATATTGTACTTAATGTTGCACCTCTTATTTCTTGATGAATAATTTTGGGCACAGAACAGGATTTGAAATCAACAATAGTAAACCAATGAAACACTTGTTAATTAAATGATGCATTATTCATAAGCCAACGAGAGAAGCTGTATGTTGTTGCTTGCCATATTAGAAATAACTGTTAAGTCATCTTTAAATTAGATCTCCCAACTTAGAAAAGGACAGAAGTTAATATTGAAAAATGTTATCCTAAATACATTATATTTAATAAAAGAGAAAAATACTTATTGTCACGGCTGGAATACTTTTGATCACAAGTCTACTTGTTAAGAACTACCCTGAGTTTAGAAAAGAAAATCCACCCACCACAAGAGAATTGAGATCCTAAAGACAAGGTGCTATGTAAAAAGTACTGCTGTGGGTGCTGGTGCCATGTGAAACACACTTCTGTGAGTGCTGGTACCATATAAAAAGCATTGATGGTAGTACCATGTAAAAAAAACATGTAGTACACTCTGTAAAGTGGTTGGTATTAGGAAGGGCATCCAACTGTAGAAGCCAAGCCAAAAACAGACTATGGAACCTGGTGCAGCCCCTGGCCTCATCAATTCCTATCAAGCCATCTAACCTATGCTAGTATAGAAAGCAGGCATTAGATGTTGTTGTTGTTGTTGTTGATGATGATGAGGAGGAGGAGGCATCAAAAGTACTTAAACTAGCGAACTGCTCTACTCTATGATACTTATCATGCCTGGACAATGGCAACATTATTATTGCACATATTTTGGTCACTTCCAAAATTACTGATTACTGATAGCATTTAAAGCTGTAAAAGGTAAATATTAAATAGATGAACTGCTTCAATTTGTTGCTGTTCATCAAATTGGTTGTTCTAGTCATCTTTTCTGAAGTAGCAACAATGCATAAACTGAGCATTCCATTTATACAACTATTGGGATGACAGACACTCTCCTCTTAGTCCACATTCTTGCAATTTCATCTTTATTAGTCTGTACTTTCCAGCCTTTTCTAGTTCTTTGTCACTTAAGCGTGCATCCCCAGATATTGCAATATCTATAATCCAGGTTTCCTCTTTTCCTTTATCTACCACAGCAATGTCAGGTCTCCAAGCAGCGATTAGGCAGTCACATTGGATTGTAAAATTTCACAGTATCTTATATTCATTGTACTCGGTGACTCCTTCTGGTTCATGCTCATATCATTTCCATACTCTGTCCAGGCTATACTTTTCACATGGTCTCCAGTGAACAAACTTAGCCATGTTATCATGCCTCCTTTTGTAGTGCTTTTGGACTAGCTTGCTACATTCACTCACAATATGTGAGATTGTATCATTTTTGCTGCCACACATCCTACAAAGGGGCAATTTGCAGCTCTTATCTATTTAGAACTTGGTGTAATTAGTTCTCAGAGCTTGTTTCTGGGTGCTTCATATCAATGCCTCAGTGCATCTTTCCAGATAACTTTTTCTTAGCCGTTTCCAAGTGTCGGTCTTGTCTTTTCTTCCGATTTCTCTGAGGAATTTCCCATGCAGTGATTTCATTTTGCAATTATTTATTCTTTCTTCTTTTCATTTTCCAATTGTATTATTATTATTATTATTATTATTATTATTATTATTATTATTATTATTGTTATTATTATTAGTATTATTATTATTATTATTATTATTATTATTATTATTATTATTATTATTATTATTATTATTATTATTATTATCATTATTATTATTATCATTTTGATTCTTTTTTCTCATCTATGTTTCTTATAACTTGTTCCTGTAGCAAGCTACAGTGAGTAGCCTTAGGTATAAGTAGCATCCTTCTTGCTTTTTCCATTCCTTTTAGTCAATCTAATCGTTGAGCACCCTCTGTAATATTCCTAATAAATTCTTTTCAATAAGTCTATCATCATCACCACCACCACCACCATCACCACCACCACCATCATCATCATCATCACCATCATTATTATTTGTTCTCAGCAGTTTTTGCATGACCTTCTGTTGCACTGTCAGATGCATTTCTGTGTTCAAGAGGTGTGTGCAGTATCACTTTTCCAAGGAGGAGGAGAGGAAGGAAGGAAGAAAGGAAGGAAATGTTGCATCTAATTTACATTGTTTGGGGGTTTCTTTTGTTATTTCTGCTAATTATTTTAGTGTTTTGTTTTCCTAATGTATTGTGTATTGTTTGTACTGTACTAGTTGTTTTATAGTATTCAGAGATGACTGTGCAGAAAAGTTTACTGGGTGAGTTGTACTATTCAATTGAATATGTCTTGCTTAAAATGTAGGTTTTGCCTAGCAAGGTTATTTTTACTCCTCTTTTTTTCTTTTTAACTATGTAAAGCTGTAAGCCCTGTTGTGGTTTATACTTTTATCTTTTTAGTTGTTTCAGTCATTTGACTGTGGCCATGCTGGAGCACCAC
>NC_142931.1:44114018-44116518 GCF_046866305.1 Octopus bimaculoides | reverse complement strand
ACTTTGGCTGGCTTATGTTCCTACCAATTCTTCTCAAATGGATGTCCAGACCTATGCCATATGATCCAGTGCAAGTATTAGCTGAGTCTAATCATAGCCATTAAAATATTTATCTAAAACTATTATAGAGCACTTGTTTACCTGACTGCACTGGCTGCACCACAAAAGTGGCAGGCAAGATCAGTGTCATTCTTAAAAATGTCTGCTCAGTAATTTGTGATGGGCAGAAACTGATCATGAGCTGCTATAATGAAGCCCTCTGTTTCTGACTTTAGTCCAGATGCTGCCAACCATTGGTTGGTCATATTTGTATCTATATGAGGATCACTGTCCCTTGTAGGGTATTTGCCATGCAATGCCTTACTTTTTCATGTATTTCACTGCACTGAGATTCCTTTTGATTTGCTTTGTGTTTTTTCTTTATGTTTTGCTTTCACAGTGAATTCTTCTGTTTCATCTACCTGCTCCTCAGTCTTGTTGATACTGAATTCCTGTACATACTTCTTTGCTTCTTCTAATATAAGCAATTTTTGGAACTTTCATATTTGCAGACATGTTTAAGCATCCTGTTGTTGGTGTTCTTTAGATAGGTGTCTACTTCTATAGTTGCTGTCTTAAGAGACAGTTGAAGCTGCATCTGACCATGTCCCCTTTCATGAGATATGCAGTTTATCTAATCTGCTTTGGGTGATGCATATGCAGTGCATTGTGAGGAACTTGAGTAGTTTTTGGTACCAATTTTTTATTGATGCAAAAAAAACTGCAAGAAGCTATTGGCCTTTGAGGTGTCAGGTTAATCTAGGGTTGTGAAGGGGATGTCACAAATGATTCTATGTGGCTGCTCCTTTGTTATAGGGATCGATTTTCTTCTTACTACCATTTCATTTTGTACTGTAAATGATAATTATTATTATCTGTTTATTATCAAGGTAGTGAACTGGCAGAATCGTTAGCACGCTGGGAAAAATGCTTACTGGTATTTCGTTTGCTACTTCATTCTGAGTTCAAATTCCTCTGAGGTCAACTTTGCCTTTCATTCTTTCAGGATCGATAAATTAAGTACCAGTTAAGTACTGGGGGCGATGTAATCGACTATCCCCTTCTCATAAAATTTCAGGCTTTGTGCCTATAGTAGAAAGGATTATCTGTTTATTATTGTTTATTTACTGTTCTTGATTTCTCTTTTATTTGATGCAAACCCTCCTTGCCCCCACAGTTTCTTGATTATTGTTTACATAGTATTTTAACAATATATTGTTCCCAATGTCTCAGATCCTTGTGGCTAGTAAAAGAAATTCTTTTACTATTACTGATTAGGTGAACTGACAGAATCATAAGCTGATCAGCAGTATTTGTTCAGAGTTCAAATTCCACCAAGGTTGATTTCACCTTTCATCCTTTCAGGGTCAATAGAGTAAAGTATTAGTCAAGTGCTAAGATCAGTGGTATCAACTAGTTTCCCACCCAACAAATTGTTGGCCTTGTGCCTAAATTAGAAGCCATTTAAAGACAGTGAGCTGTTAGAATTGCTTAATATACTTCTCAGCTCCCTTCTTTATCATTCCCATCGCACTAATTACTACTGGTATTATCGTAGTACTAAGCTTCCACATTTTTGTGATTTCAATTTGCAGATCTTTATTGTTAGAAAGCTTTTCATATTCTTTTCTTGAGACATTTTGATCTTGTGGGACTGATATATCTATTAACAGAAAAGTTCCTCTGTTGTAGTCCTTGATCACAATGTCTGGTCGATTGGAGTCAATTTTTCTGTCTGTTTATATTGGAAAGTTCCAAAGGATGGGGATATCCTCGCCATTTACTACATCCTCTGGATGTAGCTGTTATCATCATCATCATCATCATTATTATTATTATTATTATTATTATTATTATTATTATTATTATTATTATTATTATTATTATTATTATTATTATTATTATTATTATTATTATTATTATTATTATTATTATATTTATTATTGTCATTATCATTATTATTATTATTACTATTATTATTATTTTTATTATTATTAAGGTGGTGAGCTGGCAGAACTGTTAGCACGCTGGGCATTTTGCCTGTCTTAACATTCTGAGTCCAAAGTCTGCCATAGTCAACTTTGCTTTCCATCTTTTCGAGGTTGATAAAATAAGTACTAGTTGACACTGACCTTATGAAGGAGATGGCAAAGGGCCACGATATCTGGCATCTTATTGTACTCAAGAAGATCCACCCACCACAACAGAATTTTTAATGCTCCCCTCTCAGCTAAAGAGGGTTTTGCTTTGGAAAAGCCTTTGTACCAGTCCACATAAAAAAGCAACCATACCAGTCCATGTAAAAAGCACCCATGCTGGTCCATGTAAAAAGCACTTGTGCCAGTCCATATACAGAGCACCTGTGTTTGTGCCACATAAAAAGCACCAAGCATACTCTGTAAAATGGTTGGCATTATGAAGGGTATGCAGCCATATAAACCAAGCCAAATCAGACTGGAAT